>NW_026453356.1:0-100010 GCF_025200985.1 Drosophila gunungcola
TAGTCCAAACAATATAATGAAGTATTTTAAGGTATTAATAAAAACATCTTCTATGGCCACACTGGCTGCTCTTTCTCATTCTGTGCAAATTTCTGCAAGTAAACTACATGTGCTGGTGTTGCGGTATAAATATAAATCTGAAAACTTAAAGCCAATCCTGTGTTTTAATCTATAAAAAAAACATAAACTACAATAGGAGAGTAAACTTGTTAATTTTTTAGCCAACCCGACACGAAGAATTTGCTTGTGTATGTTTGTTGGTAATTGTTCTAGTTTTCACAGAAAAATTGGTAAACAAATCGGGAACTCTACTGCGATTACGCCGGGGTCACCATGAAAATTTAATAGTAGTTTGTATTAAACGAACGCGAAACTTGTGAGAATTTATGTGCGATAATACTTTTTAGCTTTGCTACAAGCGACATAACGGCTCTCAAATTCTAAAGAATTTAGACGCGGTATATGAACGAAAAAGTCTAGCGTCGCATTTCGTAAACATATTCTTTTTCTTAGACTATCGAGTGAGATGTCGCTTTTGTCCCATTTTAAAATTTTTGATGATTTAATAAGTGAATTGTTGGCAGTAGGTGCAAAAATAGAAGAGATGGATAAGGTGTCTCAATTGATGATCACATAACCTTCGTCTTACGACGGTGTCATCGCAGCAATAGAGACGTTATCAGAAGAAAAATTTGACATTAACGTTTGTTAAAAATAGGTTGCTAGATCAGGAAATTAAAATTAAAAATGACTATAATGACAGAGGCCGAAAAGCTTTAAATACCACTGTTCAATATAAAAATTACAGCTTTAAAAACAACTCATATAAAAATCGCGTAGCGAAGCATAAGAAAAGATTTAAGGAAATTCTAAGAAAAGGGTTAGGGTTGTGACAAGGAGGTACCCATTAAAAAAGATTGCTACCACTATAAAAGAATCATGAACAAAAAAAATAATAAAAACTGCTAAAACCGCAACATCTCAAGGCATGCATTCATGGTGAAAGAAGTGGAAGACCAACCGGGATATATATTTGTGGATTTATCCTCGATTCCGGTGCAAGCGATCATCTAATACGCCGATACTACTTGGTGCCGCCATTGAAGATCGCTGTGGCTAAGCAAGGCGAATATATTTTTCGCATCTGAGCGTGGCATCGTGCGTCTGCGCAATGACTGGAGGACGGCTGTATTGACAAGAACGTGTAGCCAATTTTATAAAATGGGTTGATGGTGATTGAGAACACAGGAATTTTAAAACAATATACCTTATGTTAAGTTTCAGGCATATACCATAGATGCGAAACATAAAAATAATATATAATCAATGCAAACTGTTAGAAATAAAAGAAAAAATATATTTGTTGATAACACCCTTTTTTTTTTTGATGGTGATTGAGAACACAGGAATTTTAAACAATATACCTTATGTTAAGTTTCAGGCATACCATAGATGCGAAACATAAAAATAATATATAATCAATGCAAACTGTTAGAAATAAAAAGAAAAAATATATTTGTTGATAACACCCTTTTAAATAATTTAGAATATCCATGAAATTTGCGATTCATGTTGAAATGAAAAACAAGCAAGGTTACGTTTCAGCAATTTAAAGATAAGACCCACATTCAAAGACCCCTATTTGTAGTGCACTCCGATGTTTGTGGTCCGATTACTCCAGTTTCTCTAAATGAAAAGAATTACTTTGTGATCTTTATTGATCAGTTTACACACTATTGTGTAACTTACTTACAACAAGAAAGGAAGCAAATTTCGGCAAGCCGAAGTTTATATACCCTTGCAGCTATTGCAAGAATTTAATATTTTTGAAAACATTAAATTATGATTTACTTGCGTATATGTCTAAAAACATTGAAGCAATGATGATTTGCAGCTCAGTTATTAGATAGTTATATAATTTTATTATTTCTATGGGAGCTATATGATAAAGCCGTCCGATTTTGATGAAATTTAAACCGTAATTTTGAAATATTAACTATTACTATATGTCGAAGAACTAATAGAAAAATTAAAAAACAGAAAAGTTATAATTTTTTTTCATTTATTTTTATGATTGTTCCTATGGGAGCTATATGCTATAGTCGTCCGATTTTGATGAAATTTAAACCGTAATTCTGAAATATTTAACCATTACTATATCTCGAAGAACTAAAAAAAAAATAAATAAAAAACCGAAAGTTATAATTTTTTTTTATTTTTTTTTCCGATTGTTCCAATGGAGCAAAATGCTATAGTCGTCCGATCCGGCTCGTTTCGACTTATATACTACCTGCTATAGAAAGACAACTTTGGGAAAGTTTCATGCAGATAGCTTTAGAACTGAGAGACTAGTTTGCGTAGAAACGGACGACTCGCCTAGTGATGCTGATCAAGAATATATACTTTATAGGGTCGGAGATGTCTCCTTCACTGCGTTGCAAACTTCTGACTGAAATTATAATATCCTCTAAGGGTATAAAACACAAATTTGATGTATTAAAAATGTTTGAAGACTCTGTAGCGAAAAGTGAAGCTCATTTTAATTTGAAAATTGTTAATTTGTACATAGACAATGGTAGAGAATACCTCTCAAATGAATGCGTCAGTTTTGTGGTAGGAAAGATATTTCTTACTTACAGTGCCACACACACCTCAACTTATGGTGTTTTCAGAAAGGATGATTAGAACCATAGAGAAAAAGCTCGTGCCATGGTAAGTGGTGCAAAACTTGACAAAAGCAGTGTTAACTGCAACTTATTTAGTTAACAGAACTCAAAGCAGAGCAATTGTTGATAGTATGATGACCCCGTATGAAATGTGGCATAATAGAAAACCCAATTTAAAAACATTTAAGAGTGTTTAATGCAACTATCTATGTGCACAATAAAACCACACAAAAGGAAAGCTACGAACCAAATGGTTTTCAATTGTGGGATGCTGTTAATGAAAGTTCTCTTGCAAGAGATTTGGTTGTCGATGAAACCATATGGTTAATTCTAGAGCTGTAAATATTTGAAGCAGTGTTTCCGAATGATAGTAAGGAAATTAATTAAACTAAATTCCCGAATGATAGTTAGGAAATTAATGAAACTTAATTCTCGAATGATAGTAAGGAAGTTAATGAAACAAAATTTCCGAACGAAAGGAAAACTACAAAACAAAATTCCTGAATGATAGTAAGGAAATTGATTAAATTTTTTGAATGAGAGTAGGAAAGAAGGGAGATGATTTCCTGAATGATAGTAAGGAATCAAACAACCTCAGAGTGAGAAAAATGAAACATGAAAACATTAAATTGGAAATCAATTAAATTCTGATGAAATTGAAATAAACGAGTAGAAGAAGTGAGAGATTAAAAACAAAGCCACATATTTCATATAATGAAGATGATTATAGTTTAACAAATTCATATTAATGCTCACACTGTTTTTAACGATGTTCCAAATACATTTGATGAAATTTAGTATAGGAATGATAAATTTTTTTGGGAGGAAGTCATAAAAACAGAATTAAGTGCTCATACATTAAGTAATACATAGACAATAACAGAAAGGCCTAAACATAATAACATTGTAGATAGCAAATGGGTATTTTCCGTTAATTACAACGAACTAGGAAATCCAATAAGATATAAGGCTAGATTAGTTGCACGAGGATTTACTAAAAAAATACCAAGTCGATTATGAAGAGACCTTTGCTCCTGTAGCTAGAGTTTCTAGTTTTCGATTCATCTTATCGTTAGCAGTTCATATAACTTGAAGGTTCATCAATGGATGGATTAAATGAGGAACTATATATGCGACCTCTTCAGTAGATAGCTGTAATTATATTCTTGATAAAGGTGTTATGTGTTATTATACGTTGATGATGTGGTAATAGCTACGGGGTACATGATATCATGAATAATTTCAAAAAGTATTTAATGAAAGTTTAGGATGACCGACTTTAAAGAAATAAAGCATTTTATTGGGATTAGATAGAAATGTATTAAGATAAAATTTGTTTGAGCCAAGCTGCATATGCTAAAGAATTTTAAATAAATTTAACATGGAATTTGCAGTGCAGTAAGTACCAAGCAAACTTAATTATGAATTACATAATTCTGATGAAAACTTATAGGATGTTAATGTACATAATGCTTTGTACACGTCCAGACTTAACAACAGCAGTAAACATTTAAGTAGGTATAATAGTAAAAATAATTCCGAGTTATGGCAGTTATAAGTGTTTTAAGGTATTTAAAGGGCACCGTTGATATGATACTAATTTTAAATTAATTTGTTATGTAGATTCTGATTAGGGAGGTAATGAAATTGATAGAAAAAGTACCACAGGGTATTTATTCAAAATGTTTGATTTAAACCTAATTTGCTGGAACACTAATAGACAAAACTCAGTAGCAGCCTCATCAACTGAAGCTGAGTACATGGCGTTATTTGAAGCTGTGAGAGAAGCGTTGGTGGCTGAAATCTCTCCTTAAAAGCGTTTATATAAACCTTGTAACTCCAATTAAAATCTACAAGATAACAAGGCTGTATCAGTATAGCAAATAAGCCTTCATGTCTCAAACGAGCCAAACATGTTGATATAAAATATCTTGAGTATATTTGCACAGAGAACTTGCTGATATCTTTACCTGCTGCTAAATTTTGGAGTTAGGAACTGAATTGGGATTACTGCACGACGACTGATCTACAGATTGCTGATGCTATTTTTTAATTAAATATTTTCGTTAGTTTGTAAAACATAAGTTACTAAAGTTTTTGAAAAACATATGTCGGAGAATTAAAGTCATCTCCTTGTAAGTCGTCAATGCTGGTTACTTGATCGCTTGGTTGTTGATTGCCTGAGCTTAATTCTGGCAAATGCAGCGAGTCTTCGATGCCTTTTTTGCTCATAATTCTCTCTTAAGGATCAAGCACGTGTCTATCTCACGCCACGCTACAAACCAGAAGCCTAAAAAAGAGAGACCAGACCTAGCAACGCATACGAAGCCACACTCGGCCTCAGCTCGCAACGGAGTCCCCATTCTACCAAAACTAGTATCTAGTATATCTAGTATACCCAGCATAACCCATGGTCTTACCTGTCGAAATGCTGCACTACATACTCTCCGACACGGCCATTCTGACATAGACACGTCCTCGTGTCTACAATAAACCTCTTAGTTTCATTCCAACATTATAATACTATTGAATACTTCAGAAAACTTAACCAAGTAATCTCAATTTCATAGAATATTTAAAATCATACGGTTTTCTTATAAACCATTTCTTTCATTTACATTTCCAGTCAAAAGATCATTTAAATATTATCAAATTATATTTCAAAAGACTCTTCTAAAAGACTTTGTTCTTTAAAATTTGCATCAAGCTCTCTGAAATTTACACATCCGGTAACTTTCACAAAGTGTTTTTTTTTGTTAGCGTACATTTTAAAACATGTTGTCTCCCTCCAATACCTCAACGAAAGACCCTCTAAACTTTGGATCCAATTTCGTTTGCTGTTTCCCACTGTTTTGAGCACAAAGTCACCCACACTGAATCTAATTACCTTAGTCTTGCTTTCGTCAAATTTTGTTTTCTGATATCTTGTCAATTTCGGTTTCAGTATCGCTTATAGGATTAGCCCCAGAGGCCTAGCCATTATACCAATCAAAAGTTCTAATGGACTACATTTAGTATTACGATTCACTTAAGGGTCATCTGTACCTCCACTAGTGCTTCTTGCCACGACATAGAGCTTGTCTCAACAGCCGTCAACAGATTCTTAAGGGTTTTCCATAACCCTTTTAACTTGACCGTTGACTCGACTTACACCTGCGGCAATTAAATGTAGATCTATCTATTGATAAGAACAAAATTGCATAAACTTTGAACCTGTCAAGCTTCGCCGCTGATCGGCAATTAGACGTGTTGTCACACCTTAAATGACTATCGTAGATTTCTGTGGGTAATACAAGTATAAGCATCAATAAAGAAGGTGCAAAGCAAATGAACAACTTAGTAAAAGCATCATTTGGAAAGCAGTATTTGATTGTTCCGAGTGCATTGGAATCTGATGAAATCCATTAGACATGACAAGAGAAGTGAAATAATTTGCTCCCCGAAGACTAGCTACTTTATCTGATATCAGAGGTAATGGAATTTTATCAGCTACTTATTTTTATTTAATTCCCGATAATCAACTCAAAGTTTTGCTGAACCATTCTTTTTATATTTACAAATAACAAATGGAGATTTACTAGGTCTGATAACTTTATACTCAATTAATTCTCTATTTTCGCCACGTACTAGTGCCCTCTCACTTGGACCAAATCTATATGGTCGCTTTTGAACAGTCTTAGTTGATTCAACCAGTTAAATACAAAAAAAAAAGACAAAAACTATACCAAAAACATTGAACCAATATTTGTCTGCCAATGACAATATTATTTTTGATTCCACAATCTGGTACTATGTGAAACAAAACTACCAAAGAATTACCATCAACAAGGATATCTTGATTTTCGAAGTACTGTAGTACTGTACTTTCTTTAATTAATGAACACTTAGCTTCCGGATGAAATGTTATGAAAATCTCTTACCATTAACAGAGAGGTGCACAGCACCACTCTCTTCCGATCTTACTCCCAATCCGGTGCCCCGGCTCCTGGCATTTGTAACAAGTTACATTTGCCCTTCCATGAGGAGGCTGCCCAGAACGTCGCTCCTTTTCAGTTGATGAAAACTGAAATCCTAGTCCAGATCTACAGTCTTGCTTTTTATGTCCTGGTTTCCACACTGATAACATTTTAGTTCCGCAGTTTTAGCCCGCTTGGTCTCCGGTTCCCAGTTTGGTACAATAGGACGCTCCTTCAGCGCAGAGAAAACTTGCAGCTCCGCTTGCAGCTCACGTCGATTGCTGACATGCGTTGTGTGTATCATTCGTTGTAAACGCCGGTCGAACTAGCCATATGTCCAAGAATCAAAGCGATGGAAATTTGTTCACAATTTAAATTACGCAATTTTGTGCACAGTGACGTCACGCTGCGACTCGCAAAAACAGGCAAACTCTCACCGTTCCTTGGGCGACTATTTAGAAGATCAAAAATAACAGCGGCTGGCGTCTCTGAAGTCTCGAAACGCTGCTCAAACAAATGCCGGAACTGTTGCCAAGATATTCCTGGATAGCATATTTGTGATAACCACTGGGCCGCTGTGCCTTCCAAGGCCTTACTCAGCGCTAATATAAGAGCGCTGTCACTTAGCGGTTTCGTTCGTAAAATTATGTCGACCGTAGCGCACCACTGCGTGGCATCCACCAGTCTGTTGTACTGTGCTCGCCGGCATCTGTAGATTCTTAACCAGTTCCAGAAAATTCCGGTTTTGTTGCTCCAACAACGCGAAGACATCCCTTGACAAAGTTTGGTTAGGGCCGAATCCCACTTCTGAAGTCAGAGAATTAAAGTCATCCCCTTGTAAGTCGTCATTGCTGGTTACTTGATCGTTTGGTTGTTGATTGCCTGAGCTTAATTCTGGCAAATGCAGCAAGTCTTCGATGCCTTTGTTGCTCATAACTCTCTCTTAAGGATCAAGCACGTGTCTATCTCACGCCACGCTACAAACCAGAAGCCTAAAAAAGAGAGACCAGACCTAGCAACGCATACGAAGCCACACTCGGCCTCAGCTCGCAAACTGAGTCCCCATTCTACCAAAACTAGTATCTAGTATATTTAGTATACCCAGCACAACCCATGGTCATACCTGTCGAAATTCTGCACTTCATACTCTCCGACACATATGTAAGACTGATCTGATCGGGTTTTTCTGGGTTTTCCCCGTATCCTTGCAGCGAATGCTGAAAGCGAACAAACATATATTGTATGTGCTCAAAAAGGCTAGCAATAAACTACGAAAGGCAATAATAAACAATAGCGATAGTGAACTGGTAAAAACAATAGTGGAAATAGTTTTGAACACATTACGAGGAAATCATAAGTTTACTAAAACGCATCTAAATTCCCTAAAAAAGTATAAAAGTGCATTGCGCTACCTTTCATGTCCAAAGCGCACATTAAACTCTAAGAGAAAAGTTGTTATTCAAAAAGGTGGATTTTTACCTATTCTACTAAGTTTGTTGCTCTCAGGAGTTTTTGGAAAAATTTTAAAAAATGATTAGAAACAAACATAGTTTAAACAAGAAGAAAAGCAAACTTCGGCAAGCCGAAGTTCATATACCCTTGCAGCTATTGCATTAATTAAATACTTTTGAAACATTTAATTATGATTTACTTGAGTATGTGCTAAAAACATTGAAACTATGATGATTGCAGCTCAATTATTAGATAGTTATTTTATATATTTTTATTATTTCTATGGGAGCTATATGCTATAGACGTCCGATTTGATAAAATTATACCATAATTCTGAAATAATTAAACATTGCTATATGTCGAAGAACTAAACAAACAAGAAGGAAAGCAAACTTCGGCAAGCCGAAGTTCATATACCCTTGCAGCTATTGCATTAATTAAATACTTTTGAAAACATTTAAATTATGATTTACTTGAGTATGTGCTAAAAAAAAAAACATTGAAACTATGATGATTTGCAGCTCAATTATTAGATAGTTATTTTTATATATTTTTATTATTTCTATGGGAGCTATATGCTATAGACGTCCGATTTTGATAAAATTTATACCATAATTCTGAAATAATTAAACATTGCTATATGTCGACGAACTAAACAAAAAATTAAAAAACAGAAAAGTTATAATTTTTTTTCATTTATTTTTTCCGATTGTTCCTATGGGAGTTATATGCTATAGTCGTCCGATTTTGATGAAATTAAAACCGTAATTCTGAAATATTAAACCATTATTATATCTCGAAGAACTAAACAAAAAATTAAAAAACAGCAAAGTTATAATTTTTTTCATTTATTTTTCCGATTGTTCCTATGGGAGCTATATGCTATAGTCGTCCGATTTTGATGAAATTTAAACCGTAAATCGGAAATATTTTACCATTACTATATGTCGAAGAACTAAACAAAAAATTAAAAAACAGCAAAGTTATAATTTTTTTTCATTTATTTTTCCGATTGTTCCTATGGGAGCTATATGCTATAGTCGTCCGATCCGGCTCGTTCCGACTTATATACTACCTGGAATAGAAAGACAACTTTTGGGAAAGTTTTATGCAGATAGCTTTAAAACTGAGAGACTAGTTTGCATATAAACGGACGGACAGACGGACGGACAGACGGACATGGCTAGATCGACTCTACTAGTGATGCTGATCAAGAATATATATACTTTATAGGGTCGGAAACGTCTCCTTCACTGCGTTGCAAACTTCTGACTGAAATTATAATACCCTCTGCAAGGGTATAAAAAACAGCAAAGTTATAAGTTTTTTTTATTTTTTCCCGATTGTTCCTATGTGAGCTATATGATATAGTCGTCCGATTTTGATCAAATTTAAACCGATATTCTGAAATATTAAGCCATTACTAAATGTCGAAGAACTAAACAAAAAATTAAAAAACAGCAAAGTTATAAGTTTTTTTTATTTTTTTCCGATTGTTCCTATGGGAGCTATATGATATAGTCGTCCGATTTTGATGAAATTTAAACCGATATTCTGAAATATTAAACCATTACTAAATGTCGAAGAACTAAACAAAAAATTAAAAACAGCAAAGTTATAATTTTTTCATTTATTTTTCCGATTGTTCCTATGGGAGCTATATACTATAGTCGTCCGATTTTGATAAAATTTAAACCATAATTCTGAAATATTAAACCATTACTAAATGTCGAAGAACTAAAAAAAAAATTAGAAAACAGCAAAGTTATAATTTTTTTCATTTATTTTTCCGATTGTTCCTATGGGAGCTATATGCTATAGTCGTCCGATCCGGCTCGTTCCGACTTATATACTACCTGCAATAGAAAGACAACTTTTGGGAAAGTTTCATGCAGATAGCTTTAAAACTGAGAGACTAGTTTGCATATAAACGGACGGACAGACGGACAGACGGACGGACAGACGGACAGACGGACGGACAGACGGACATGGCTAGATCGACTCTACTAGTGATGCTGATCAAGAATATATATACTTTATAGGGTCGGAAACGTCTCCTTCACTGCGTTGCAAACTTCTGACTGAAATTATAATACCCTCTGCAAGGGTATAAAAATTAAAAAACAGAAAAGTTATTTTTTTTTTTCATTTATTTTTCCGATTGTTCCTATGGGAGCTATATGCTATAGTCGTCCGATCCGGCTCGTTCCGACTTATATACTACCTGCAATAGAAGGACAACTTTTGGAAAAGTTTCATGCAGATAGCTTTAAAACTGAGAGACAAGTTTGCATATAAACGGACGGACAGACGGACATGGCTAGATCGACTCTACTAGTGATGCTGATCAAGAATATATATACTTTATAGGGTCGGAAACGTCTCCTTCACTGCGTTGCAAACTTCTGACTGAAATTATAATACCCTCTGAAAGGGTATAAAAATTCCAAGTCGATTATGAAGAGACCTTTGCTCCTGTAGCTAGAGTTTCTAGTTTTCGATTCATCTTATCGTTAGCAGTTCAAAATAACTTGAAGGTTCATCAAATGGATGGATTAAATGAGGAACTATATATGCGACTTCCTAAAGGTGTACCATGCAATGGTGACAATATATGTAATTGAATAAGGCAAGTTTCGGACTCAAACAAGCAGCTAGATGCTGGTTGAAGTTTTTGAGCAAGCATTAAAAGACTGTGATTTTGTGAACTCTTCAGTAGATAGCTGTATTTATATTCTTGATAAAAGTGTTATGTGTTATTATACGTTGATGATGTGAATCAATGAATAATTTCAAAAAGTATTTAAATGAAATTTAGGATGACCGACTTTAAAGAAATAAAGCATTTTATTGGTATTAGAATAGAAATGTATTAAGATAAAATTTGTTTGAGCCAAGCTGCATATGTTAAAAGAATTTTAAATAAATTTAACATGGAAATTTGCAGTGCAGTAAGTACCAAGCTAACTAAATTATGAATTACATAACTCTGATGAAAACTGCAATGCTCCATGTCGTAACCTAATAGGATGTTTAATGTACATAATGCTTTGTACACGTCCAGACTTAACAACAGCAGTAAAAATTTTAAGTAGGTATAATAGTAAAAATAATTCCGAGTTATGGCAGTGTTAAATAAGTGTTTTAAGGTATTTAAAGGGCACTGTTGATATGATACTAATTTTAAATTAATTGGTAATGTAGATTCTGATTAGGGAGGTAATGAAATTGATAGAAAAAGTACCACAGGGTATTTATTCAAAATGTTTGATTTAAACCTAATTTGCTGGAACACTAATAGACAAAACTCATTAGCAGCCTCATCACTGAAGCTGAGTACATGGCGGTATTTGAAGCTGTGAGAGAAGCGTTGTGGCTGAAATCTCTCCTTAAAAGCGTTTATATAAACCTTGTAACTCCAATTAAAATCTACAAAGATAACCAAGGCTGTATCAGTATAGCAAATAAGCCTTCATGTCTCAAACGAGCCAAACATGTTGATATAAAATATCTTGAGTATATTTGCACAGAGAACTTGCTGATATCTTTACCTGCTGCTAAATTTTTGGAGTTAGGAACTGAATTGGGATTACTGCACGACGACTGATCTACAGATTGCTGATGCTATTTTTAATTAAATATTTTCGTTAGTTTGTAAAACATAAGTTACTAAAATTTAATTTTTTTTTTTTAACATGTAAGACTAATCTGATCTGGTTTTTCTAAGTTTTCCCCGTATCCTTGCAGCGAATGCTGGATCAGATAATTATTCCCAGAATGCACACCGCACAAGTATATACAAATTACAAAACATTACTATATGATAAGTTATGAATTATAAATTTTATATTTGAGGGGGCGTGTTGGAATACCCCTATTCCTTATACAAAAATATCTTTTCTTGTTCTTATGTTATATTCCATATACAATATGAATGGAAGTATTTTAAGGTATTAATAAAAAACATATTCTATGGCCACACTGGTTGGCTCTTTCTCATTCTGTGCAAATTTCTGCAAGTAAATTACATGTGCTGGTGTTGTGGTATAAAATATAAATCTGAAAACTTAAAGCCAATCCTGTGTTTTTAATCTATAAAAAGAACATAAACAACAATAGGAAGATTAAACTTGTTAATTTTTTTAGCCAACCCGACACGAATAATTTGCTTGTGTATGTTTGTTGGTAATTGTTCTAGTTTTCACAGAAAAAATTGGTAAACAAATCGTGAACTCTACTGCGATTACGCCGGGGTCACCATGAAAATTTAATAGTAGTTTGTATTACCGAACGCGAAACTTGTGTGACTGCAGTAGGATTCGGATAATTTATTTGCTTTGCTACAAGCGACATAACGGCTCTCAAATTCTAAAGAATTTAGACGCGGTATATGAACGAAAAAGTCTAGCGTCGCAGTTTGCAGTTCGTAAACATTTGCTTTTTCTTAAGCTATCGAGTGTGATGTCGCTTTTGTCCCATTTTAAAATTTTTGATGGTTTAATAAGTGAATTTTGGCAGTAGGTGCAAAAATAGAAGAGATGGATAAGCTGTCTCAATTGATGATCACATAACCTTCGTCTTACGACGGTGTCATCGCAGCAATAGAGACGTTATCAGAAGAAAATTTGACATTAACGTTTGTTAAAAATAGGTTGCTAGATCAGGAAATTAAAATTAAAAATGACTATAATGACAGAGGCCGAAAAGCTTTAAATACCACTGTTCAATATAAAAATTACAGCTTTAAAAACAACTCATATAAAAATCGCGTAGCGAAGCATAAGAAAACATTTAAGGAAATTCTAAGAAAAAGGTTAAGGTTGTGACAAAGAGGTACCCATTAAAAAAGATTGCTACCACTATAAAAGAATCATGAACAAAAAAATAATAAAAACAATGATAAACTGCTAAAACCGCAACATCTCAAGGCATTGCATTCATGGTGAAAGAAGTGGAAGACCAACCGGGGATATATATTTGTGGATTTATCCTCGATTCCGGTGCAAGCGATCATCTAATACGCCGATACTACTTGGTGCCGCCATTGAAGATCGCTGTGGCTAAGCAAGGCGAATATATTTTCGCATCTGAGCGTGGCATCGTTCGTCTGCGCAATGACTGGAGGACGTGCTGTATTGACAAGAACGGTGTAACCATTTTATCAGAAGAAAATTTGACATTAACGTTTGTTAAAAATAGGTTGCTAGATCAGGAAATTAAAATTAAAAATGACTATAATGACACAGGCCGAAAAGCTTTAAATACCACTGTTCAATATAAAAATTACAGCTTTAAAAACAACTCATATAAAAATCGCGTAGCGAAGCATAAGAAAACATTTAAGGAAATTCTAAGAAAAGGGTTAGGGTTGTGACAAAGAGGTACCCATTAAAAAAGATTGCTACCTCTATAAAAGAATCATGAACAAAAAAATAATAAAAACAATGATAAACTGCTAAAACCGCAACATCTCAAGGCATTGCATTCATTGTGAAAGAAGTGGAAGACCAACCGGGGATATATATTTGTGGATTTATCCTCGATTCCGGTGCAAGCGATCATCTAATACGCCGATACTATGGATTTGGTGCCGCCATTGAAGATCGCTGTGGCTAAGCAAGGCGAATATATTTTCGCATCTGAGCGTGGCATCGTGCGTCTGCGCAATGACTGGAGGACGTGCTGTATTGACAAGAACGGTGTAACCATTTTTAAAAATGGGTTGATGGTGATTGAGAACACAGGAATTTTAAACAATATATCTTATGTTAAGTTTCAGGCATATACCATAGATGCGAAAAATAAAAATAATATATAATCAATGCAAACTGTTAGAACTAAAAAGAAAAATATATTTGTTGATAACACCCTTTTAAATAACTTAGAAATATTCCATGAAATTTGCGAATCATGTTTAAATTAAAAACAAGCAAGGTTACCGTTTGAGCAATTTGTAGTGCACTCCGATGTTTGTGGTCCGATTACTCCAGTTTCTCTAAATGGAAAGAATTACTTTGTGATCTTTGTTGATCAGTTTACACACTATTGTGTAACTTACTTACAAAAACACAAATTTGATGTATTAAAAATGTTTGAAGACTTTGTAGCGAAAAGTGAAGCTCATTTTAATTTGAAAATTGTTAATTTGTACATAGACAATGTTGAGAATACCTCTCAAATGAAATGCGTCAGTTTTGTGGTAAGTATGGTATTACTTATCACTTAACAGTGTCACACACACCTCAACTTAATGGTGTTTCAGAAAGGATGATTAGAACCATTACAGAAAAAGATCGTGCCATGGTAAGTGGTGCAAAACTTGACAAAAGCAGTGTTAACTGTAACTTATTTAGTTAACAGAACTCAAAGCAGAGCAATTGTTGATAGTATGATGACCCCGTATGAAATGTGGCATAATAGAAAACCCAATTTAAAACATTTAAGAGTGTTTAATGCAACTATTTATGTGAACATTAAAACAAAAATAGGAAAGCTACGAACCAAATGGTTTTCAAATGTTGGGATGCTGTTAATGAAAAGTTTCTCGTTGCAAGAGATTTGGCTGTCGATGAAACCAATATGGTTAATTCTAGAGCTGTTAAATTTGAAGCAGTGTTTCCGAATGATAGTAAGGAAATTAATTAAACTAAATTCCCGAATGATAGTTAGGAAATTAATGAAACTAAATTCTCGAATGATAGTAAGGAAGTTAATGAAACAAAATTTCCAAATGAAAGGAAAACTACAAAACAAAATTCCTGAATGATAGTAAGGAAATTGACTAAAATTTTCTGAATGAGAGTAGGAAAAGAAATGGAGATGATTTCCTAAATGATAGTAATGAATCAAACAACTCAAGTGAGAAAAATGAAACATGAAACATGAAATTGGAAATCAATTAAATACTGATGAAATTGAAATAACGAGTAGAAGAAGTGAGAGATTAAAAAACAAAGCCTCATATTTCATATAATGAAGATGATAAAAGTTTAAACAAATTCATATTAAATGCTAACACTGTTTTTAACGATGTTCCAAATACATTTGATGAAATTTAGTATAGGAATGATAAATTTTTTTGGGAGGAAGTCATAAAAACAGAATTAAGTGCTCATACATTAACTAATACATAGACAATAACAGAAAGGCCTAAACATAATAACATTGTAGATAGCAAATGGGTATTTTCCGTTAATTACAACAAACTAGGAAATCCAATAAGATATAAGGCTAGATTAGTTGCACGAGGATTTACTAAAACAAGAAGGAAAGCAAACTTCGTCAAGCCGAAGTTCATATACCCTTGCAGCTATTGCATTAATTAAATACTTTTGAAAATATTTAAATTATGATTTACTTGAGTATGTGCTAAAAACATTGAAACTATGATGATTTGCAGCTCAATTATTAGATAGTTATTTTATATATTTTTATTATTTCTATGGGAGCTATATGCTATAGACGTCCGATTTTGATAAAATTTATACCATAATTCTGAAATAATTAAACATTGCTATATGTCGAAGAACTAAACAAACAAGAAGGAAAGCAAACTTCGGCAAGCCGAAGTTCATATACCCTTGCAGCTATTGCATTAATTAAATACTTTTGAAAACATTTAAATTATGATTTACTTGAGTATGTGCTAAAAAAAAAACATTGAAACTATGATGATTTGCAGCTCAATTATTAGATAGTTATTTTATATATTTTTATTATTTCTATGGGAGCTATATGCTATAGACGTCCGATTTTGATAAAATTTATACCATAATTCTGAAATAATTAAACATTGCTATATGTCGACGAACTAAACAAAAAATTAAAAAAACAGAAAAGTTATAATTTTTTTCATTTATTTTTCCGATTGTTCCTATGGGAGTTATATGCTATAGTCGTCCGATTTTGATGAAATTAAAACCGTAATTCTGAAATATTAAACCATTATTATATCTCGAAGAACTAAACAAAAAATTAAAAAACAGCAAAGTTATAATTTTTTTTCATTTATTTTTCCGATTGTTCCTATGGGAGCTATATGCTATAGTCGTCCGATTTTGATGAAATTTAAACCGTAAATCGGAAATATTTTACCATTACTATATGTCGAAGAACTAAACAAAAATTAAAAAACAGCAAAGTTATAATTTTTTTTCATTTATTTTTCCGATTGTTCCTATGGGAGCTATATGCTATAGTCGTCCGATCCGGCTCGTTCCGACTTATATACTACCTGGAATAGAAAGACAACTTTTGGGAAAGTTTTATGCAGATAGCTTTAAAACTGAGAGACTAGTTTGCATATAAACGGACGGACAGACGGACGGACAGACGGACATGGCTAGATCGACTCTACTAGTGATGCTGATCAAGAATATATATACTTTATAGGGTCGGAAACGTCTCCTTCACTGCGTTGCAAACTTCTGACTGAAATTATAATACCCTCTGCAAGGGTATAAAAAACAGCAAAGTTATAAGTTTTTTTTATTTTTTCCCGATTGTTCCTATGTGAGCTATATGATATAGTCGTCCGATTTTGATCAAATTTAAACCGATATTCTGAAATATTAAGCCATTACTAAATGTCGAAGAACTAAACAAAAAATTAAAAAACAGCAAAGTTATAAGTTTTTTTTATTTTTTTCCGATTGTTCCTATGGGAGCTATATGATATAGTCGTCCGATTTTGATGAAATTTAAACCGATATTCTGAAATATTAAACCATTACTAAATGTCGAAGAACTAAACAAAAAATTAAAAAACAGCAAAGTTATAATTTTTTTCATTTATTTTTCCGATTGTTCCTATGGGAGCTATATACTATAGTCGTCCGATTTTGATAAAATTTAAACCATAATTCTGAAATATTAAACCATTACTAAATGTCGAAGAACTAAAAAAAAAATTAGAAAACAGCAAAGTTATAATTTTTTTTCATTTATTTTTCCGATTGTTCCTATGGGAGCTATATGCTATAGTCGTCCGATCCGGCTCGTTCCGACTTATATACTACCTGCAATAGAAAGACAACTTTTGGGAAAGTTTCATGCAGATAGCTTTAAAACTGAGAGACTAGTTTGCATATAAACGGACGGACAGACGGACAGACGGACGGACAGACGGACGGACAGACGGACATGGCTAGATCGACTCTACTAGTGATGCTGATCAAGAATATATATACTTTATAGGGTCGGAAACGTCTCCTTCACTGCGTTGCAAACTTCTGACTGAAATTATAATACCCTCTGCAAGGGTATAAAATTAAAAAACAGAAAAGTTATTTTTTTTTTTCATTTATTTTTCCGATTGTTCCTATGGGAGCTATATGCTATAGTCGTCCGATCCGGCTCGTTCCGACTTATATACTACCTGCAATAGAAGGACAACTTTTGGAAAAGTTTCATGCAGATAGCTTTAAAACTGAGAGACAAGTTTGCATATAAACGGACGGACAGACGGACATGGCTAGATCGACTCTACTAGTGATGCTGATCAAGAATATATATACTTTATAGGGTCGGAAACGTCTCCTTCACTGCGTTGCAAACTTCTGACTGAAATTATAATACCCTCTGAAAGGGTATAAAAATTCCAAGTCGATTATGAAGAGACCTTTGCTCCTGTAGCTAGAGTTTCTAGTTTTCGATTCATCTTATCGTTAGCAGTTCAAATAACTTGAAGGTTCATCAAATGGATGGATTAAATGAGGAACTATATATGCGACTTCCTAAAGGTGTACCATGCAATGGTGACAATATATGTAAATTGAATAAGGCAAGTTTCGGACTCAAACAAGCAGCTAGATGCTGGTTTGAAGTTTTTGAGCAAGCATTAAAAGACTGTGATTTTGTGAACTCTTCAGTAGATAGCTGTATTTATATTCTTGATAAAAGTGTTATGTGTTATTATACGTTGATGATGTGAATCAATGAATAATTTCAAAAAGTATTTAATGAAATTTAGGATGACCGACTTTAAAGAAATAAAGCATTTTATTGGTATTAGAATAGAAATGTATTAAGATAAAATTTGTTTGAGCCAAGCTGCATATGTTAAAAGAATTTAAATAAATTTAACATGGAAATTTGCAGTGCAGTAAGTACCAAGCTAACTAAATTATGAATTACATAACTCTGATGAAAACTGCAATGCTCCATGTCGTAACCTAATAGGATGTTTAATGTACATATGCTTTGTACACGTCCAGACTTAACAACAGCAGTAAAAATTTTAAGTAGGTATAATAGTAAAAATAATTCCGAGTGGCAGTGTTAAATAAGTGTTTTAAGGTATTTAAAGGGCCCTGTTGATATGATACTAATTTTAAATTAATTGGTTATGTAGATTCTGATTGGGGAGGTAATGAAATTGATAGAAAAAGTACCACAGGGTATTTATTCAAAATGTTTGATTTAAACCTAATTTGCTGGAACCCTAATAGACAGAACTCAGTAGCAGTCTCATCAACTGAAGCTGAGTACATGGCGTTATTGAAGCTGTGAGAGAAGCGTTGTGGCTGAAATCTCTCCTTAAAAGTGTTTATATAAACCTTGAAACTCCAATTAAAATCTACGAAGATAACCAAGGCTGTATCAGTATAGCAAATAACCCTTCATGCCATAAACGAGCCAAACATGTTGATATAAAATATCTTGAGTATATTTGCACAGAGAACTTGCTGATATCTTTACTTGCCGCTAAACTTTTGGAGTTACGAACTGAATTGAGATTACTGCACGATGACTGATCTTCGATGCCTTTTTCGCTCATAATTCTCTCTTAAGGATCAAGCACGTGTCTATCTCACGCCACGCTACAAACCAGAAGCCTAAAAAAAGAGAGACCAGACCTAGCAACGTATACGAAGCCACACTCGGCCTCAGCTCGCAAACTGAGTTCCCATTCTACCAAAACTAGTATCTAGTATATCTAGTATACCCAGCACAACCCATGGTCATACCTGTCGAAATGCTGCACTACATACTCTCCGACACGGCCATTCTGACATAGACACGTCCTCGTGTCTACAATAACCTCTTAGTTTCATTCCAACATTATAATACTAATGAATACTTCAGAAAAACTTAACCAAGTATTCTCAATTTCATAGAATATCTCAAGTCATTACGTTTTCTTATAAACCATTTCTTTCATTAACATTTCCAGTCAAAAGATCATTTAAACATTATCAAATTATAAATTAATCATTACAAATCATTAAGTCATAATCCATAAACATAACTTGTCTTATACTAGCCAACTTTTGAATATTCATCAATCGCCAAACACATTGGCTTCACGCATTTTATTATGCTCGCCCAACACTAAGCTTCACGAATTCTTCAACCACATTGCTCGTCCATCGCCCAATATTTGGCTTCACGAATTTATCAACCACATCGTTCGTCCATCGCCCAACACTTGGCTTCACGAATTCATCAACCACATCGCTCGTCCATCGCCCAATACTTGCCTTCACGAATTCATCAACCACATCGCTCGTCCATCGCCCAATACTTGGCTTCACGAATTCTTTAACCTCATTTCTAAAGCAACCTTCGATCATCGCCAATCACATGGCTTCTGTTTCAAAAGACTCTTCTAAAAGACTTTGTTCTTTAAAATTTGCATCAAGCTCTCTGAAATTTACACATCCGGTAACTTTCTCAATGTGTTTTTTTTTTGTTAGCGTACATTTTAAAACATGTTGTCTCCCTCCAATACCTCAACGAAAGACCCTCTAAACTTTGGATCCAATTTCGTTTGCTGTTTCCCACTGTTTTTGAGCACAAAGTCACCCACACTGAATCTAATTACCTTAGTCTTGCTTTCGTCAAATTTTGTTTTCTGATATCTTGTCAATTTCGGTTTCAGTATCGCTTATAGGATTAGCCCCAGAGGCCTAGCCATTTTACCAATCAAAAGTTCTAATGGACTACATTTAGTACTACGATTCACTTAAGGGTCATCTGTACTTCCACTAGTGCTTCTTGCCACGACATAGAGCTTGTCTCAACAGCCGTCAACAGATTCTTAAGGGTTTTCATAACCCTTTCAACTTGACCGTTGACTCGACTTACACCTGCGGCAATTAAATGTAGATCTATCTATTGATAAGAACAAAATTGCATAAACTTTGAACCAGTCAAGCTTCGCCGCTGATCGGCAATTAGACGTGTTGTCACACCTTAAATGACTATCGTAGATTTCAGTGGGCTAATAAGTAAGTATAATCATCAATAAAGATGGTGCAAAGCAAATGAACAAACTTAGTAAACAGCATCATTTGGAAAGCAGTATTTGATTGTTCCGAGTGCATTAGAATCTGATGAAATCCATTAGACATGACAAGAGAAGTGAAATAATTTGCTCCCCGAAGACTAGCTACTTTATCTGATATCAGAGGTAATGGAATTTTATCAGCTACTTTATTTTTATTTAATTCCCGATAATCAACTCAAAGTTTTGCTGAACCATTCTTTTTATATTTACAAATAACAATGGAGATTTACTAGGTCTGATAACTTTATACTCAATTAATTCTCTATTTTTTGCCACGTACTAGTGCCCTCTCACTTGGACCAAATCTATATGGTCGCTTTTGAACAGTCTTAGTTGATTCAACCAGTTAAATACAAAAAAAAAGACAAAAACTATACCAAAAACATTGAACCAATATTTGTCTGCCAATGACAATATTATTTTTGATTCCACAATCTGGTACTATGTGAAACAAAACTACCAAAGAATTACCATCAACAATGATATCTTGATTTTCGAAGTACTGTAGTACTGTACTTTCTTTAATTAATGAACACTTAGCTTCCGGATGAAATGTTATTGAAATCTCTTACCATTAACCAGCATACTCAGTTTAGGCTCCACCATAGTGCACAGCACCACTCTCTTCCGATCTTACTCCCAATCCGGTGCCCCGGCTCCTGGCATTTGTAACAAGTTACATTTGCCCTTCCATGAGGAGGCTGCCCAGAACGTCGCTCCTTTTCAGTTGATGAAAACTGAAATCCTAGTCCAGATCTACAGTCTTGCTTTTTATGTCCTGGTTTTCCACACTGATAACATTTTAGTTCCGCAGTTTTAGCCCGCTTGGTCTCCGGTTCCCAGTTTGGTACAATAGGAAGCTCCTTCAGCGCAGAGAAAACTTGCAGCTCCGCTTGCAGCTCACGTCGATTGCTGACATGCGTTGTGTGTATCATTCGTTGTAAACGCCGGTCGAAATTAGCCATATGTCCAAGAATCATAGCGATGGAAATTTGTTCACAATTTAAATTACGCAATTTTGTGCACAGTGACGTCACGCTGCGACTCGCAAAAAACAGGCAAGCTCTCACCGTTTCTTGGGCGACTGTTTAGAAGATCAAAAATAACAGCGCTGGCGTCTCTGAAGTCTCGAAACGCTGCTCAAACAAATGCCGGAACTGTTGCCAAGATATTCCTGGATAGCATATTTGTGATAACCACTGGGCCGCTGTGCCTTCCAAGGCCTTACTCAGCGCTAATATAAGAGCGCTGTCGCTTAGCGGTTTCGTTCGTAAAATTATGTCGACCGTAGCGCACCACTGCGTGGCATCCACTCCAGCAATGTCCGAATTATATTTCGGCAAGCAAATCTCTCCAGTCTGTTGTACTGTGCTCGCCGGCATCTGTAGATTCTTAACCAGTTCCAGAAAATTCCGGTTTTGTTGCTCCAACAACGCGAAGACATCCCTTGACAAAGTTTGGTTAGGGCCGAATCCCACTTCTGATGTCGGAGAATTAAAGTCATCCCCTTGTAAGTCATCATTGCTGGTTACTTGATCGTTTGGTTGTTGATTGCCTGAGCTTAATTCTGGCAAATGTAGCGAGTCTTCGATGCCTTGTTGCTCATAATTCTCTCTTAAGGATCAAGCACGTGTCTATCTCACGCCACGCTACAAACCAGAAGCCTAAAAAAAGAGAGACCAGACCTAGCAACGCATACGAAGCCACACTCGCCCTCAGCTCGCAAACTGAGTCCCCATTCTACCAAAACTAGTATCTAGTATACCCAGCACAACCCATGGTCATACCTGTCGAAATGCTGCACTACATACTCTCCGACACATATGTAAGACTGATCTGATCGGGTTTTTCTGGGTTTTCCCCGTATCCTTGCAGCGAATGCTGGATCAGATAATTATTCCCATAATGCACACCGCACAAGTATATACAAATTACAAAACAATACTATATGATAAGTTTATAAATTATAAATTTTATATTTGGGGGGCGTGTTGGAATACCCCTATTCCTTATACAAAAATATCTTTTCTTGTTCTTATGTCATATTCCAAATACAATATGAATGGAAGTATTTTAAGGTATTAATAAAATGGCCACACTGGCTGGCTCTTTCTCATTCTGTGCAAATTTCTGCAGGTAAATTACATGTGCTGGTGTTGCGGTATAAAATATAAATCTGAAAACTTAAAGCCAATCCTGTGTTTTAATCTATAAAAAAAACATAAACTACAATAGGAAGATTAAACTTGTTAATTTTTTAGCCAACCCGACACGAATAATTTGCTTGTGTATGTTTGTTGGTTTGTGGTTGGTTTGTTGGTAGTTGGTAAACAAATCGTGAACTCTACTGCGATTACGCCGGGGTCACCATGAAAATTTAATAGTAGTTTGTATTAACGAACGCGAAACTTGTGTGACTGCAGTAGGATTCTGATAATTTATTTGCGATAATAACTTTTTTAGCTTTGCTACAAGCGACATAACGGCTCTCAAATTCTAAAGAATTTAGACGCGGTATATGAACGAAAAAGTCTAGCGTCGCAGTTTGCAGTTCGTAAACATTTGCTTTTTCTTAAGCTATCGAGTGAGATGTCGCTTTTGTCCCATTTTAAAATTTTTGATGATTTAATAAGTGAATTGTTGGCAGTAGGTGCAAAAATAGAAGAGATGGATAAGGTCAATTGATGATCACATAACCTTCGTCTTACGACGGTGTCATCGCAGCAATAGAGACGTTATCAGAAGAAAATTTGACATTAACGTTTGTTAAAAATAGGTTGCTAGATCAGGAAATTAAAATTAAAAATGACTATAATGACACAGGCCGAAAAGCTTTAAATACCACTGTTCAATATAAAAATTACAGCTTTAAAAACAACTCATATAAAATCGCGTAGCGAAGCATAAGAAAACATTTAAGGAAATTCTAAGAAAAGGGTTAAGGTTGTGACAAGGAGGTACCCATTAAAAAAGATTGCTACCACTATAAAAGAATCATGAACAAAAAAATAATAAAAACAATGATAAACTGCTAAAACCGGAACATCTCAAGGCATTGCATTCATGGTGAAAGAAGTGGAAGACCAACCGGGGATATATATTTTTGGATTTATCCTCGATTCCGGTGCAAGCGATCATCTAAAACGCCGATACTATGGATTTGGTGCCGCCATTGAAGATTGCTGTGGCTAAGCAAGGCGAATATATTTTCGCATCTGGGCGTGGCATCGTGCGTCTGCGCAATGACTGGAGGACGTGCTGTATTGACAAGAACGGTGTAACCATTTTTAAAAATGGGTTGATGGTGATTGAGAACACAGGAATTTTAAACAACATACTTTATGTTAAGTTTCAGGCATATAAACAATCAATGCAATAAAAGAAAAAATATATTTGTTGATAACACCCTTTTAAATAATTTAGAAATATTCCATGAAATTTGCGAATCATGTTTTAATTAAAAACAAGCAAGGTTACCGTTTCAGCAATTTAAAGATAAGAACCACATTCGAAGACCCCTATTTGTAGTGCACTCCGATGTTTGTGGTCCGATTACTCCAGTTTCTCTAAATGAAAAGAATTACTTTGTGATCTTTGTTGATCAGCTTACACACTATCGTGTAACTTACTTACAACAAGAAAGGAAGCAAACTTCGGCAAGCCGAAGTTTATATACCCTTGCAGCTATTGCAAGAATTTAATATTTTTGAAAACATTAAAATTATGATTTACTTGCGTATATGTCTAAAAACATTGAAGCAATGATGATTTGCAGCTCAATTATTAGATAGTTATTTTATATAATTTTATTATTTCTATGGGAGCTATATGATATAGTCGTCCGATTTTGATGAAATTTAAACCGTAATTTTGAAATATTTAACTATTACTATATGTCAAAGAACTAATAGAAAAATTAAAAAACAGAAAAGTTATAATTTTTTTTCATTTATTTTTATGATTGTTCCTATGGGAGCTATATGCTATAGTCGTCCGATTTTGATGAAATTTAATCCGTAATTCTGAAATATTTAACCATTACTATATCTCGAAGAACTAAAAAAAAAATTAAAAAACCGAAAAGTTATAATTTTTTTTTATTTTTTTTCCGATTGTTCCAATGGGAGCTAAATGCTATAGTCGTCCGATCCGGCTCGTTTCGACTTATATACTGCCTGCTATAGAAAGACAACTTTTGGGAAAGTTTCATGCAGATAGCTTTAGAACTGAGAGACTAGTTTGCGTAGAAACGGACGACTCGCCTGGTGATGCTGATCAAGAATATATATACTTTATAGGGTCGTAGATGTCTCCTTCACTGCGTTGCAAACTTCTGACTGAAATTATAATATCCTCTGCAAGGGTATAAAAACACAAATTTGATGTATTAAAAATGTTTGAAGACTCTGTAGCGAAAAGTGAAGCTCATTTTAATTTGAAAATTGTTAATTTGTACATAGACAATGGTAGAGAATACCTCTCAAATGAAATGCGTCAGTTTTGTGGTAGGAAAGATATTACTTACTTACAGTGCCACACACACCTCAACTTAATGGTGTTTCAGAAAGGATGATTAGAACCATTAGAGAAAAAGCTCGTGCCATGGTAAGTGGTGCAAAACTTGACAAAAGCAGTGTTAACTGCAACTTATTTAGTTAACAGAACACAAAGCAGAGCAATTGTTGATAGTATGATGACCCCGTATGAAATGTGGCATAATAGAAAACCCAATTTAAAACATTTAAGAGTGTTTAATGCAACTATCTATGTGCACAATAAAACCAAAAAAAGGAAAGCTACGAACCAAATGGTTTTCAAATGTGGGATGCTGTTAATGAAAAGTTTCTCTTTGCAAGAGATTTGGTTGTCGATGAAACCAATATGGTTAATTCTAGAGCTGTTAAATTTGAAGCAGTGTTTCCGAATGATAGTAAGGAAATTAATAAAACTAAATTCCCGAATGATAGTTAGGAAATTAATGAAACTTAATTCTCGAATGATAGTAAGGAAGTTAATGAAACAAAATTGCCTAATGAAAGGAAAACTACAAAACAAAATTCCTGAATGATAGTAAGGAAATTGATTAAAATTCTAAACGAGAGTAGGAAAAGAAAGGGAGATGGTTTCCTGAATGATAGTAAGGAATCAAACAACTCGAGTGAGAAAAATGAAACATGAAACATGAAATTGGAAATCAATTAAATTCTGATGAAATTGAAATAACGAGTAGAAGAAGTGAGAGATTAAAAACAAAGCCATTTATTTCATATAATGAAGATGATAATAGTTTAAACAAATTCATATTAAATGCTCACACTGTTTTTAACGATGTTCCAAATACATTTGATGAAATTTAGTATAGGAATGATAAATTTTTTTGGGAGGAAGTCATAAAAACAGAATTAAGTGCTCATACATTAAGTAATACATAGACAATAACAGAAAGGCCTAAACATAATAACATTGTAGATAGCAAATGGGTATTTTCCGTTAATTACAACGAACTAGGAAATCCAATAAGATATAAGGCTAGATTAGTTGCACGAGGATTTACTAAAAAATACCAAGTCGATTATGAAGAGACCTTTGCTCCTGTAGCTAGAGTTTCTAGTTTTCGATTCATCTTATCGTTAGCAGTTCAATTAAATTAGGAACTATATATGCGACCTCTTCAGTAGATTGCTGTATTTATATTCTTGATAAAGGTGTTATGTGTTATTATACGTTGATGATGTGGTAATAGCTACGGGGTACATGATATCAATGAATAATTTCAAAAAGTATTTAAATGAAAAGTTTAGGATGACCGACTTTAAAGAAATAAAGCATTTTATTGGTATTAGAATAGAAATGTATTAAGATAAAATTTGATTGAGCCATGCTGCATATGCTAAAAGAATTTTAAATAATTTAACATGGAAATTTGCAGTGCAGTAAGTACCAAGCAAACTTAATTATGAATTACATACTTCTGATGAAATCTTATAGGATGTTTAATGTACATAATGCTTTGTACACGTCCAGACTTAACAACAGCAGTAAACATTTAAGTAGGTATAATAGTAAAAATAATTCCGAGTTATGGCAGTTATAAGTGTTTTAAGGTATTTAAAGGGCACCGTTGATATGATACTAATTTTAAATTAATTTGTTATGTAATAGACAAAACTCAGTAGCAGCCTCATCAACTGAAGCTGAGTACATGGCGTTATTTGAAGCTGTGAGAGAAGCGTTGTGGCTGAAATCTCTCCTTAAAAGCGTTTATATAAACCTTGTAACTCCAATTAAAATCTACAAAGATAACCAAGGCTGTATCAGTATAGCAAATAAGCCTTCATTTCTCAAACGAGCCAAACATGTTGATATAAAATATCTTGAGTATATTTGCACAGAGAACTTGCTGATATCTTTACCTGCTGCTAAATTTTTGGAGTTAGGAACTGAATTGGGATTACTGCACGACGACTGATCTACAGATTGCTGATGCTATTTTTTAATTATCTGATCTGGTTTTTCTAAGTTTTCCCCGTATCCTTGCAGCGAATGCTGGATCAGATAATTATTCCCAGAATGCACACCGCACAAGTATATACAAATTACAAACCAAAACTATATGAGAAGTTTATGAATTATAAATTTTATATTTGATCGGGCGTGTTGGAATACCCCTATTCCTTATACAAAAATATCTTTTTTTGTTCTTATGCCATATTCCATATACAATAGGAATGGAAGTATTTAAGGTATTAATAAAAAACATATTCTATGGCCACACTGGCTGGCTCTTTCTCATTCTGTGCAAATTTCTGCAAGAAAATTACATGTGCTGGTTTTGTGGTATAAAATATAAATCTGAAAACTTAAAGCCAATCCTGTGTTATTAATCTATAAAAAGAACATAAACTACGTTAGGAAGATTAAACTTGTTAATTTTTTTAGACAACCCGACACGAATAATTTGCTTGTGTATGTTTGTTGGTAATTGTTCTAGTTTTCACAGAAAAAATTGGTAAACAAATCGTGAACTCTACTGCGATTACGCCGGGGTCACTATGAAAATTTAATAGTAGTTTGTATTAACGAACGCGAAACTTGTGTGACTGCAGTAGGATTCGGATAATTTATTTGCGATAATAACTTTTTTAGCTTTGCTACAAGCGACATAAAGGCTCTCAAATTCTAAAGAATTTAGACGCGGTATATGAACGAAAAAGTCTAGCGTCGCAGTTTGCAGTTCGTAAACATTTGCTTTTTCCTAAGCTATCGAGTGAGATGTCGCTTTTGTCCCATTTTAAAATTTTTGATGATTTAATAAGTGAATTGTTGACAGTAGGTGCAAAAATAGAAGAGATGGATAAGGTGTCTCAATTGATGATCACATAACCTTCGTCTTACGACGGTGTCATCACAGTAATAGAGACGTTATCAGAAGAAAATTTGACATTAACGTTTGTTAAAAATAGGTTGCTAGATCAGGAAATTAAAATTAAAAATGACTATAATGACACAGGCCGAAAAGTTTTAAATACCACTGTTCAATATAAAAATTACAGCTTTAAAAACAACTCATATAAAAATCGCGTAGCGAAGCATAAGAAAACATTTAAGGAAATTCTTAGAAAAGGGTTAAGATTGTGACAAGAAGGTACCCATTAAAAAAGATTGCTGCCACTATAAAAGAATCATGAACAAAAAAATCATAAAAACAATGATAACTGCTAAAACCGGAACATCTCAAGGCATTGCATTCATGGTGAAAGAAGTGGAAGACCAACTGGGGATATAATATATATAATTAAATGTTTGCAACTCCGATTAAAAAAAATATAATTTTATTTTATTCAACTGATGGTTTACAGAGTTTAAACTTATTAGTGAAGAACACCGACCTATTACTTTGAGGTCTCAAACTGAACTTAACTTGCTGATCTGATTCTGTTGATGATCAAGCCTCGGTCTCGAGCTTTTCGGGATTTGAGTGAGTTGTGAAATTGTTCTGAGGAACTTTCAGTTTCTTTTGAGTGAAACTTTAATTACTCTTGGATTCAAGTGTCTTGACTCTTGGATACAAGTGCGCTCTTAGATTTTACGACTTTGAAATGTCTTTGGATTGAAATAGGAGTTTATGTGTCTGCGAGCCGAACTTTGATTATCATTGAACGTGTGAACGTGACAATTGGGGTGAGCTGTTTAGTCTACAGTTTTGGGTGATAACATATTTGGGGATTTTCCGTTGGCCTTCGATTTTGGGATCTTGTTACAAGGGTGAACAATTCTAGGGTAGTATAGGGTATATCGTAGATACGTAAAGTAATGGGTATATTCAGGGTGTTATGGGACTGTGTATGTGTTGCTTAAATATGTGCAGAGTCTCATAGGAATATGGGCATGTCACTCCCCCAACCTTTGAATTTGGCCTGTCCTCAGGGCGATAACGTAGGGTATAACATAATATTTTCTGCTACAATATTTTCCTCAGTAGTTTTTACATTCTTATTTGCTATGATTGGTTGTTCTTCACGTTTAGAATATTTTACAATAAGTTTCTTAGGAATATTTTTAAATTTGTAAATTAAATATAATGTCAAACTTATTATAGTGATTAGTTTGGATATTTGACAATGGTTCGATTTTTGTGATATTGTTGTTAACATAAATTGATTGTGTATAATCTGCTATATTGTTGGATATTATGAACTCGTCTAACTGTATAGTACAATTTTTTATTTTAACAATATTATTACCAACGATCGAAACTACTGTGCTTATACAATTTTGATTTATAGTTGATTTTTGTATATTCCATGTTAACAAAATATTTGGTTCAATGTAATTTATTTGGAAATTTTTATGGGTCTTTACATATTTGCATTTTGCTGGTTCTTGTTTTAGAATTCCAATTATGCATTTGTCGAAAATAATTTGACCTGTGTTTTCATTGAATACTTTATCTTCGTATATGTAATATTTATCAAATGTGTTTTCTGTTAGGATATTGTAAAATTCATCTGGATATGGAAGTATTTCATATACAGGAATTTTCGTTATTTCATTCGGAATTTGGGAAATTATCAGGATTTCGTTCGTGTCTGTTTTGAGCCAAGTTGATGTTTTTACTTTTAACAACTTTTCTGAATTAACCTGTTTTAAATAATCGTGTTTTAATAATTTTGGGTTAAATATACCTAACCTAGTTAGTTGCATTCCTAATTCTATGTCCTCTATGTATTCTGTGAATTGCTGGAGATTAAAAATCAGAACTGTAGCTTGTTCTTGTTTATTTTTAGATTCTTCGAATTTGTTTATTAGGTCAAGTCCGTTATTAACAACGTCAATAATCATATTCAAATCATGATTTTGGATGGAATTATCTGCTAGATTATTAATTTTCATTTCGAGTTCTTCCTTATCTTCTTCATCTAGTGTGCCAAACAAATATTTATAAACTGAACCTACCACGTTTAAAAGCCTGACTATTCTTAACCCATTCATTTCTCTTTTTAATTTTTCAACTAAATATTGGGATAATAAAGGGATGACTTGGTTATGTTTCATCTTCCTCGGCTTGTCTGGAATTATCATATTTACTCTTGTTAATCTTAATTTGTTTTTTGAATTTTGACTTATAATGTGTGATTTTCCTGCCTATATTTGTTTCTTCAAAGTGTTTGTTGTCAACCTGTCTTATTAAACCTGTTTTCTTGAAAGGATTGGTAATCTTAGTTTTAACTAATGGTGCTTGTCTATATTTCGTATTAACTTCAAAATCGTGTCTATTTTCATTTAGCCTGTCTATTTTATTGATTTTATTTTGTTGAGTGTTAATATCTGGAGTTCCTGCGTATAGGAAAATATCTGCGGGAGTTCTATTAGTCGTGTTGTGTTTAGTTTTATGATTATACACGTATAAGATTACTTCGAATTTTGTACACCGTTGTTTTCGTTACTAATAATTCTCAATTTTTCATTTACTGTCTTATGAAATCTTTCTACATCAGATACACCATTTTTGCTAGTTGTTACTGATATATCTACTCCTTCAGATTTTAACCAGTTTTGCAAGGCTATACACATAAATGCTGAATCTTTGTCTGCTTTGATTTCTTGTGGTTTTCCCATGTCGTTAAATACCTTCATTATGGCTCTTTTTGCTTCTAGCCAATCTCTACTTTTCACTTCAATTAAAGTAGCGAATTTCGAATAAATGTCGATACAAGATAAAATTGTTGGTTACCGACCATATAGAAATCAATGACATATCGTTCTCTTGCGTTAAGTATTTCTGGAGTTATTTCAAATGATAGTTTTGTATTTCTGTGTTCTGTTTTTGCAATGTTGCAGATTTCACATTCATTAATTATATTTGTATTAACTTTTGGCTATCTGGATAGTAATGTTCTTCTTTAAAACAGTTGATAGTTTTTTCGATTCCTGGGTGTAGAAGTTCTTTATGCATTTTTAATTTCATATTTTTGAATTCGGCATAAGTCAAAATATCTTTTAATATAAGCGTGCATTTTACCAGTTTCGTCAAATTGTTGGGACTTATTATTTGTACGTATGCCCTTTGGAATGTTAAGAAATCATCATCATTATGGAAATAAATTGCGCTTTTCTTAGTGCATACATATTCTTTAATGATGTTTTTAGCAAAGTCATCTGTCATTTCTTTGTAAGTTATTTTGATTTTTAATTTGTGAAAATAATGCTTTACCTCAGTTTCATCGTTATCTCCTTTCTCTAATTCTATTTGTCTAGAGAAATAATTGAATGGTCGTTCGGTGATGGATATATAATTAAGATTATCTTCAGAAGCGCTATGTATGGTTGCATCTACACTATTGGCAACTTCGCCAAGCATTAGTTCTTCTATTTTGGTACGCGATAATGCATCTGCATCATAACTTTCTTTTCCGGGAAGATACTTAATCTTATAATCAAATTCGTTTAATTTAATTTTCCATCTTTGAAGTTTCATATTTGGTTCTTTAATATTATTAAGCCAGACAAGGGGTTTATGATCACTAAGTATTTCAAAAGATCTCCCAAATAGGTATGATCTGAAATATTTTGTCGCCCAACCTATAGCTAGAAGTTCTTTTTCTATAGTGGCATAGTTTATTTCATCTCATTCAATGTCCTACTTGCATAACAACGGGTTTATGATTTTGAGACAAGACTGCACCGATGGCAATATTACTAGCGTCAGTAGTTAAGGAAAAAGTTTTACTAAAATCAGGGTAGATTAAAATCGGATCTGATATAATAAGTACTTTTAACCTTTCAAATGCTGCTATGTAATCTTTGTTTTCTGTGTCTATTGTTGGTCCTTTTTTCAATGGTCATGGGTTTAACTATGTTAGCGAAGTTTGGAATGAACTTACGATAGAATCCACATAATCCTAAAAATGGTTTTATTTGTTTCGGAGTCTTTAGTAGTGGGAAATTTGTGATAGCATTGGTTTTATTTGGATTGGGTTTGATACCATTAGTGGTTACAACATGACCTAGGAATTCTGTTTCTCTTTTCATAAATTCACTTTTATCCAATTGTAATTTTAAGTTTGCATCCCTAAGTTTTCCAAAAACTGTCTTTAGAGATAAGATGTGTTCTTCCAATGAAGTGGAAAAAATTATTATATCGTCTAAATAAACTAAACAATCTTTGTAGATTAAATCTTCCAAAGGTTGTTCATACATCTTTAAAAAGTTGCGGGGGCGTTCTTAAGGCCGAATGGCATTCGAGTGTACTCGTAATGACCATGTTTCGTAGAAAATGCGGTTTTTGCGATTGACTTGCTGTCCATTTGGATTTGATGAAATCCTTTAGCTAAATCTATGGTTGTGAAATACTGGCATTTTCCTAATTTGTCAAGGATCTCGTCCATTCTAGGAATTGGAATTTATCATTGATAGTGATTTCGTTTAAATTCCTATAATCTACAACCAACCTAAATTTTTTCTTGCCAGACGACCCTTTTTTGGAACGACCCAAATAGGTGAACAGTAAGGAGATTTCGACTTACGAATTATTCCCTGCTCCATCGTTTCTTTGATTTGCCTATTTACTTCCTCATCAACGCTCTGGGGGTATTTATATGGCTTACGATAAACTGGATCTTCATGCTGAGTTTGGATTGTATGTTTAATAGTACTTGTGAAAGTCAAATTTTCACCTTCTCTGTACTGAATGTCACCATATTCAAATAGAACTTTCTTTAAACTTTCAATCTCCTCGCTATTCAGATGTTCTAGCCTAAATCCATTGTTTTCGCGTAAATCATTATGGATCGTGAAGTTTACCGATTGATCTTCTGTAGAAGGTAGATTAAGGCACTCCTGTGCGGTCTTATCTTCTTCCATGTCCTCATCGTTGTATCGGAAATTATATGTTTTTGGGCCTAGTTTAATTGTTTTGTTTTCATAATCAATTTTTGCTTTAGCAGCTTCTAGGTAATTTCGACCTAACAGGATATCATAATTATCAGACAATTTATGTAAATAAAATTTTTGTTTTGATGGACATGTTACGCTTGGTTTTACTATGATACTTTTATGTATTTTTACCGGACCTCTAATAGTATACACTTTTAAATTTTCTTTTGTCTCTTTTAATTTAGCAAAATTTTATTCATTATGTTGATTGATGATCCTGTGTCTATCATTCCCTTATAAAATTTATTCTGAAAGGCAATTTTTACATATGGATTGTGTCTTCGGTCTCCGAGGCAGTTTGATGAAAATTTACATCCATCCCATTTTGGCCACTTTGACTTTCCCTCTGTCTTTTTACTGGGGCACCACTAAATCTATTTGTATTAGCCTGATCATTTGAATTTTGATGGTTATTCGGATTTTGTAATCTGGCTTGATTCAAACTGTTTCTAAATGTTTGGTAATTGCCTTGCAAATGTGGGGGAATGGGACGTTGTTGATATTGATTTTGGTTATTCTGGGAAGTTGTTGCATTAGAATTAGAATTCGAATTTGAATTGTAGTACGAACTTAAATTTCTTTGATTATCGTAATATCTTTGATTATTACTCTGATATTTTCCTTTATTCCTATGATTTTTATTGTTGTTTCTATTTTGTGTATATTCTTCTTCTGGATTTGCATCATAAAATCCTAACTCCATAGATGCTTGTTTACATTTTGGAATACTGGTTATATCTTTTCTTGCTAGTGACATATACATGCGATCGGGAAGTTTTCGATCAATGGTAATATGAACTGTTCTATCCAACATTCTTGTATAATTGATTTTATCTGATGGATCAGATTCTAATTTTAATTTATCGAACACATTCCTATACTGTTTTTCTAATTCGCTTATAAACTTACTAAGACTCCCTTTGAATTGTGTTTCCGCCAGCTTCTTGATGATTGTTTCGTAGGACCTATGATCTTTGAAGGCGGTGATTGAAGCTGTCTTCGTTGTTAGCCAGTTATTGGCTCCAGATTGTGCGACGGTTTCTGCTGCTGTGTCGACTATCACTCTTCTTATTGCTCCGAAAATGACATGTGCCTGTCTTGGTTCTTGGGTTGGGTACAGTTGTAACAAATATTCGACTTCGTTGATGAATCCTGAGAGTTTTCCTGGTGTTCCATCGAAGTACTGTAGCTCCTTGATCTGACCCAACAAATGGTTCAGATGGATCTCTGATAATTGTTGGACTGCCATCTTTTCTTGAGTTTGTGTTTTGGGCTTCTTAAAATGTTTATATCTGACCGAATTGGATTTTTGGATGTTTTATGACTATTCGTAGGTTTTATGTCACGTAATTTTATTTTCAGAATGTTTTTATTTCTGACCGAATTGGATTTTTGGATGTCTTATGACGGATCTTTTTTAAGTGCACTTTATTCAATTCGCTGATCAAGATAACTAGTTGTGTAGTATATCTTTTTGTTGATCAGTACCGTATTTAAAAGGACTATTTTTAGATCCTACCGACTGTGCCAATTAAATGTTTGCAACTCCGATTAAAAAATATATAATTTTATTTTATTCAACTGATGGTTTACAGAGTTTAAACTTATTAGTGAAGAACACCGACCTATTACTTTGAGGTCTCAAACTGAACTTAACTTGCTGATCTGATTCTGTTGATGATCAAGCCTCGGTCTCGAGCTTTTCGGGATTTGAGTGAGTTGTGAAATTGTTCTGAGGAACTTTCAGTTTCTTTTGAGTGAAACTTTAATTACTCTTGGATTCAAGTGTCTTGACTCTTGGATACAAGTGCGCTCTTAGATTTTACGACTTTGAAATGTCTTTGGATTGAAATAGGAGTTTATGTGTCTGCGAGCCGAACTTTGATTATCTTTGAACGTGTGAACGTGACAATTGGGGTGAGCTGTTTAGTCTACAGTTTTGGGTGATAACATATTTGGGGATTTTCCGTTGGCCTTCGATTTTGGGATCTTGTTACAAGGGTGAACAATTCTAGGGTAGTATAGGGTATATCGTAGATACGTAAAGTAATGGGTATATTCAGGGTGTTATGGGACTGTGTATGTGTTGCTTAAATATGTGCAGAGTCTCATAGGAATATGGGCATGTCACTATATATATAATATATATTTGTGGATTTAGCCTCGATTCCGGTGCAAGCGATCATCTAAAACGCCTATACTATGGATTTGGTGCCGCCATTGAAGATCGCTGTGGCTAAGCAAGGCGAATATATTTTTGCATCTGAGCGTGGCATCGTGCGTCTGCGCAATGACTGGAGGACGTGCTGTATTGACAAGAACGGTGTAACCATTTTTAAAAATGGGTTGATGGTGATTGAGAACACAGGAATTTTAAACAATATACCTTATGTTAAGTTTCAGGCATATACCATAGATGCGAAACATAAAAATAATATATAATCAATGCAAACTGTTAGAAATAAAAAGAAAAAATTATTTGTTGATAACACCCTTTTAAATAATTTAGAAATATTCCATGAAATTTGCGAATCATGTTTAAATGAAAAACAAGCAAGGTTACCGTTTCAGCAATTTAAAGATAGGACCCACATTCAAAGACCCCTATTTGTAGTGCACTCCGATGTTTGTGGTCCGATTACTCCAGTTTCTCTAAATGAAAAGAATTACTTTGTGATCTTTGTTGATCAGTTTAGACACTATTGTGTAACTTACTTACAACAAGAAAGGAAGCAAACTTCGGCAAGCCGAAGTTTATATACCCTTGCAGCTATTGCAAGAATTTAATATTTTTGAAAACATTAAAATTATGATTTACTTGCGTATATGTCTAAAAACATTGAAGCAATGATGATTTGCAGCTCAATTATTAGATAGTTAATTTATATAATTTTATTATTTCTATGGGAGCAATATGATATAGTCGTCCGATTTTGATGAAATTTAAACCGTAATTTAGAAATATTTAACTATTACTATATGTCGAAGAACTAATAGAAAAATTAAAAAACAGAAAAGTTATAATTTTTTTTCATTTATTTTTATGATTGTTCCTATGGGAGCTATATGCTATAGTCGTCCGATTTTGATGAAATTTAATCCGTAATTCTGAAATATTTAACCATTACTATATCTCGAAGAACTAAAAAAAAAATTAAAAAACCGAAAAGATATAATTTTTTTTTATTTTTTTTCCGATTGTTCCAATGGGAGCTAAATGCTATAGTCGTCCGATCCGGCTCGTTTCGACTTATATACTGCCTGCTATAGAAAGACAACTTTTGGGAAAGTTTCATGCAGATAGCTTTAGAACTGAGAGACTAGTTTGCGTAGAAACGGACGACTCGCCTAGTGATGCTGATCAAGAATATATATACTTTATAGGGTCGGAGATGTCTCCTTCACTGCGTTGCAAACTTCTGACTGAAATTATAATATCCTCTGCAAGGGTATAAAAACACAAATTTGATGTATTAAAAATGTTTGAAAACTCTGTAGCGAAAAGTGAAGCTCATTTTAATTTGAAAATTGTTAATTTGTACATAGACAATGGTAGAAAATACCTCTCAAATGAAATGCGTCAGTTTTGTGGTAGGAAAGATATTACTTACTTACAGTGCCACACACACCTCAACTTAATGGTGTTTCAGAAAGGATGATTAGAACCATTAGAGAAAAAGCTCGTGCCATGGTAAGTGGTGCAAAACTTGACAAAAGCAGTGTTAACTGCAACTTATTTAGTTAACAGAACACAAAGCAGAGCAAATGTTGATAGTATGATGACCCCGTATGAAATGTGGCATAATAGAAAACCCAATTTAAAAAATTTAAGAGTGTTTAATGCAACTATCTATGTGCACAATAAAACCAAAAAAGGAAAGCTACGAACCAAATGGTTTTCAAATGTGGGATGCTGTTAATGAAAAGTTTCTCTTTGCAAGAGATTTGGTTGTCGATGAAACCAATATGGTTAATTCTAGAGCTGTTAAATTTGAAGCAGTGTTTCCGAATGATAGTAAGGAAATTAATTAAACTAAATTCCCGAATGATAGTTGGGAAATTAATGAAACTTAATTCTCGAATGATAGTAAGGAAGTTAATGAAACAAAATTGCCTAATGAAAGGAAAACTACAAAACAAAATTCCTGAATGATAGTAAGGAAATTGATTAAAATTTTCTGAATGAGAATAGGAAAAGAAAGGGAGATGATTTCCTGAATGATAGTAAGGAATCGAACAACACGAGTGAGATAAATGAAACATGAAACATGAAATTGGAAATCAATTAAATACTAATGAAATTAAAATAACGAGTATAAGAAGTGAGAGATTAAAAACAAAGCCACATATTTGATATAATGAAGATGATAATAGTTTAAACAAATTCATATTAAATGCTCACACTGTTTTTAACGATGTTCCAAATACATTTGATGAAATTTAGTATAGAAATGATAAATTTTTTTGGGAGGAAGTCATAAAAACAGAATTAAGTGCTCATACATTAAGTAATACATAGACAATAACAGAAAGGCCTAAACATAATAACATTGTAGATAGCAAACGGGTATTTTCCGTTAATTACAACGAACTAGGAAATCCAATAAGATATAAGGCTAGATTAGTTGCACGAGGATTTACTAAAAAAATACCAAGTCGATTATGAAGAGACCTTTGCTCCTGTAGCTAGAGTTTCTAGTTTTCGATTCATCTTATCGTTAGCAGTTCAATATAACTTGAAGGTTCATCAAATGGATGGATTAAATGAGGAACTATATATGCGACCTCTTCAGTAGATAGCTGTATTTATATTCTTGATAAAGGTGTTATGTGTTATTATACGTTAATGATGTGGTAATAGCTACAGGGTACATGATATCAATGAATAATTTCAAAAAGTATTTAAATGAAAAGTTTAGGATGACCGACTTTAAAGAAATAAAGCATTTTATTGGTATTAGAATAGAAATGTATTAAGATAAAATTTGTTTGAGCCAAGCTGCATATGCTAAAAGAATTTTAAATAAATTTAACATGGAAATTTGCAGTGCAGTTAGTACCAAGCAAACTTAATTATGAATTACATAATTCTGATGAAAACTTATAGGATGTTTAATGTACATAATGCTTTGTATACGTCCAGACTTTTTTGTGGTTTAAGTTGCCGCAACACCCGTAAGTGCCGTGGAGTTACTTGGCCGCCCTCGCGAACGTGGAAATCGCCAAGCTCTTGATTTGGTTACTGGTTGGTTATTCAGATGCTAATCTTAATTTTTTCCAGATATTCAATTATAATTTGGTATGAGTTTGTTGGTTCGTGTTTAAAGAAATGGTAAATGTCGTGGTATTTTTTCAGTGTTGGGTAATTTTGTTTTGCAGAGTTGTATTTGGAACAGCTGAATATGATGTGCGATGCGTTATCGAAATCGTTGCAACTGTCACATCTGTTATTGTTTACTACGTGCATTTTGTTTAAAGTATAATTGTCAAAAGCGTTACCGCTCATTAATCTGTTTATGATTTTTATACCCGAAGGACTGAGGTTGCAGTTCAAGTTGTTAAACCAAGGTTTGTTTAGCGTTGTTGGAAAGAGTTCGCAGTAACCCCGCTGTTTACCACTAGCGAATTCGGCGTACTCCTTGTCCCAGTCCTCCTGTATTAATCTGTGTATTTCAGCTGTGGCATCTTTTAGGCTCCATCCCACTACAGTGAAGATACCGTGTGAGGGAGCGTTTTTGACAGCCAAGTCCACGAAATCGTTTTGGGGTATGCCAGAGTGGCTGGGTATGTAATGGATTTCAACCGCCACTAGTTGAGGATGATTGGCAATTTTCTTTCTTATGTTGCAGCTTATGTAGTTGTCGTGACTGGACTTAAGAATTGCAATTGCGCTGTTTCTGCTATCCGTCAAGAAGGCTACGCGAGTTATGCCCACCGAAACGACATGGTCGAGGGCCTTGTCAATCGCTAGCAGTTCGGCCGATAGCGACGACAAAATCTTGTTCGTATAGTAACTGACTGTAAAATTCGAGCTATTTACTAGAAACGCTGCGCTTGAATACCTATCTGTTACTGACCCCTCTGTGAAAATGATGTCAAAGTTCCTATTCCTAAGAGATCCCATTTTTTCCTTAAATATTTGTAAAGTACTAGTTGTATTCATATCACATTTGTATTTGGCTGTTCCCTTAAAAAAATCTAGGTCTACCCTTATTTTACTATTATGTACAGGTAATGGATCACATATTTTGACTAGATCTAGGATATGTTTAAAGTCTTTATATAGTTTGGCATAACTAGTATTAATTTCACTATTGGATACAAGTGTATCTTTGGCTGGCAACTCATGGGCAAAAACTTTTATCAATTCTTTTGCCGTTTGAAAACAAATTCTGTACTCGGGCGGAAGCTCCGCTGCCATGTGATATACTATCGGTACCGGTGTACACTTTATTAAGCCGAGTACGCGTCTAAGACTGAAATTAGTTTGTACTTTTGTTTTATCCATAGCTGTTTTGGACATTTTGCTAAATGAGGAACATGCATATTCTAGCCTACTTCTGGCAAACGCTTTGTATAGCAGAAGACCTTTCCTGGGATTTACCCCGAAAGTGCATCCACTAAGCAATTTTAAAAATGCACATGTTTTGTTTGCAGATGATATTGCGTGTTCAATGTGTGCGCATGGAGAATTATTGGCGGTTACTATTCGTCCTAGATATTTGATTTGCACTACATCTTTAATTGGGATTCCCTTATAAAAAACTTGAAGCGACTGTTTGCGCAGATTAAAGTGAATAACGCTGGACTTAGATGGATTAAAAGATAAATTTAGCTCACCACACTCTGTTTCAAACTCCGCTATTTTTTCTAAAAGTATATCCCTTGCTCCTGAAAAGGTAGCATCGAAGCAAACTAGAAAGAAGTCATCTGCGTATTGAAACAATTCGCAGTTTTCGTCATTCAAACTGTGAAGATTTGCAGTGTATAGATTAAACAAAGTGGGGCTAAGGGAACTACCTTGGCAGACTCCTCTATCAACTTCAAGGCGAACTTTCCCCTTGACAAGCACTCGCTTGACAAGCACTCGCCTAAGGAAGTCAGTTAACCAGGCAACGTGATGTTGATTGAAGTTGAGATTTTGGAGTTTGGTCTCTAAGATTCCTATATCGACACAGTCAAAGGCTTTTTGCAGATCTAAACAAGCTGCCACTACCTGAAGTCCTTCTGCTTTTAAAGCTTTAACTTTGTATATTAGATCATTTATGCACATGGATGTGGATCTGTGTTTCCTAAATGCATAAGATCTATTTGGAAGCAGCCTATTTTGTGAGATGTGGTGATCTAACTTGAGTTTAATAAGGCCCTCTGTTATCTTAAAAAGTACGCTTAGCAAGCAAATTGGCCTATAGTTATTTATAACTGATGAGTCTGCGTTTCTTTTTGGAATTGGTACCACGTTTATCTCCCTCCAGCTTTCTGGTATCTGGCCTGACAGCCATACATTGTTAATAAGATGAAATAATTCGGATTTCTTTCCAGGAGAGAGCATTTGTATCATTCGATACGATAACTTATCTAGTCCCCTTGCTGAGTCAGGCTTTCTCGAAGCTATAAATTCCAAAAAGTCATCTAACTCAAACGGATTTCGGACATGGAATAGCTGATGCCTGTTAGGGTTGGGAGAGACTCCTATTGTAGATGGTGTATTTTTAATTGCATGTAAAAACTGTTCGTCTTCTTCTTCAGACCAAGTGTTGCCAGTTCGTTTTATCTGTTTATATTTTGTAAGATTTTTAATACTATTCCAGATGTTTGGGCTTTCCGAGATTTCATTAACAAATGATTGAAAATTGGATTTTCTTTTGTTACTTATATAGTTTTGAAGTGCCTTTTCTGCCTCTAGGGTTTTTCGGGCGTCTTCAAACTTTTTGGAGCGGTAGAATTTCTGCCTAGCAGCATTTCTTAGACAAAAAAGTTTTTCAGCTTCCTTACACCACCATTCTTTGGGTTCGTAGTTATTTTTTCCTGTTATTTTCACAGTGTTTGACTTGATTGACGCTTCTAATGACTTGGTTATAGCTTCTATGCTGGTAAAGTTGGTGTTTTCGAAATCAATTGCCACTTTGTCGTGGAGAATTTTAAAAGTATTTACTTCAGTACTGACATTATTAATAACAATTTCAATCGGGAAATGATTGCTGTTGGTAATTTTAACTTTGGAGGAACTCCATGAGATATTTAAGTCCCTTCTGTTGCAAAAGGTGAGATCTAGTACCGAGAACTGAACAGGACTGAGCGAAAAGGTTGGCGAACCATCATTTAGGCAAACAAAACCAGTATCAAGGGATACTCTTTCCAATGTGTGACCCTTGGCATCACTGGTCAAGCTGCCCCAATATAGAAGCGTAGTTAAAAATGTTTTTAAGACCCTGTTTCAGATCGGATACTGTGGTGGTTGGGGGGATATATAAGCTAAAAATATTAACATTCCTCTTAAGGTTAAGAGTTTGAACGCCAATGTTTTCTATTAGATCAAATGATTTTAGAATTCTAAACTTGATGTTGTTGCGGATATAAATACCAACGCCGCCATAGCCGTCATCTCTTGGTTTGCAATGAAATTTGAAATCTGGGATACTACAATCGGTATTATCCTTAACCCAGATTTCTGAGAGTAAAGCTATGTCAACGTTGTTATTTATTAGATACATATTAAGTAAGTGCTTGTTGTTAAGTTTGTTCAGGCTTTGAATGTTGATTTGAAGAATTTTCATTATGGTATTACAGTTTGATGGTGAGATTCAAAAGAACTGGCAATCTGAAGTGCATCCAAATCCACGTTGCTTTTGTTCACGAAGTCTCTGATCTCAGTTAGAAATTTTATAACTATTGTGTTTGTACCTACTTCATTTCCTGTGTTACCAATAAACTCCGTGATTTTCTTGCATAACGCATTTAGTTTGTCCTGAGCTACATTGGAACAAGTTTGAGAAATGGAACTCAGATTGTTCAGCCCGTTCCCTTTGGTTGTACTGGCATATGAGTTTATAGAATGAATACCCTTGGCTGATTCTGCTAATGAATTAAGAGTACTGTTTGCCTGATTAATTTGCCATGATGGCGTTGGGAAAGATAACTGATCTTCCATTGCAGGCGCTCCTCTGCGAAATAGGGATGGGTATTTCTTACGCGTCTCTTGTATAGTTAGGTTTTCTAAAGTCCTAGTTTTCTGAATGGCATACGCTTTCTTTCTGGCTGAACAAGATGGCGATGTAGCCACGTGGCTTTCCTTGCAATTAGCGCACTCAACTTTTGTGCATGCTTCTTCTTTGTGCACAGAACCGCACTTGAAACATTTCTTCTGTCCCTTGCACTGTTTTGCAGTATGTCCAAATCGGAAACACCTGAAACACTGCACGAAATACACATACGGCTGAACCTTCACCTTTGAGTACAAGAATTTAATCTCCTTTGGTAGTTGCTGCCCATCAAAAGTTATTTTGACCCTGCCTGTGGGAACAAGTTCATTCTTGTTGTTTTATCCTTTTTCATAATTCTGCAAACATCTAAAATAGGAATCTGTGAGCTAAGGAGATCTAAGAGCTCTTCATTTTTTAGATTGGATGGAATATTAAATATTATGCCTGTCCTGCTTGTGAAATGCTTAAAAATCTTCGGAATATAACCCTCTCCTTCTAACTCATTACAGCTTGCTAGATTGTTCGCTGAAACGGCCGAACCACACGTGATCTTGCACCTCCCATAACCGATTCTGGCGACTTCCTCAATCCCGCCAATTTTTAACTTTTCCAAAGAAGCCGACAATTGGAATTGATTAATGGCTTTCCTTTCTGCAGTAATGCTTAGCTTGTCTATACAGACCACGAACGGTCCTTTATGATTTTCGTCGTAGCAGTTCTGAGAAAAACTTTTTGTTGAACTTACAGTTTGCTTTGGGCTTACACCCGGTTTTTTTTTCCAATCTTCTGTTCCTTTATAGTTTCCATTTTTGGGGCGGTTTTCACGATTTTCTTTAAATCCTGTGGTCCTTTGCTCTTTGTAGCAATAGTTGATGCGACATAAGTTGGTTTGACTTTCGGGATGGTACCACTTGGTGGTGGCTTTTCGTTTTTCTTTGTCAATCCCATTTCAAAGGAATTTTAGGCGCGTTGGCTCTTCCAACGAAAGCGCGAGCTTCCTGGAAATCCAAGCGTTCTTGGAAAAAAAAAACTGTCAGAAATTTGACGGCTGAACGCGAGTCATGATTCTGTTTAGGGAGGTAATGAAATTTATTTATTCAAAATGTTTGATTTAAACCTAATTTGCTGGAACACTAATAGACAAAACTCAGTAGCAGCCTCATCAACTGAAGCTGAGTACATGGCGTTATTTGAAGCTGTGAGATAAGCGTTGTGGCTGAAATCTCTCCTTAAAAGCGTTTATATAAACCTTGTAACTCCAATTAAAATCTACAAAGATAACCAAGGCTGTATCAGTATAGCAAATAAGCCTTCATGTCTCAAACGAGCCAAACATGTTGATATAAAATATCTTAAGTATATTTGCACAGAGAACTTGCTGATATCTTTACCTGCTGCTAAATTTTTTGAGTTAGGAACTGAATTGGGATTACTGCACGACGACTGATCTACAGATTGCTGATGCTTTTTTTTAATTAAATATTTTCGTTAGTTTGTAAAACATAAGTTACTAAAATTTAATTTTTTTTTTAAACATGTAAGACTAATCTGATCTGGTTTTTCTAAGTTTTCCCCGTATCCTTGCAGCGAATGCTGGTTCAGATAATTATTCCCAGAATGCACACCGCACAAGTATATACAAATTACAAAACATTACTATATGATAAGTTTATGAATTATAAATTTTATATTTGAGGGGGCGTGTTGGAATACCCCTATTCCTTATACAAAAATATATTTTCTTGTTCTTATGCCATATTCCAAATACAATAAAAAACATATTCTATGGCCACACTGGCTGGCTCTTTCTCATTCTGTGCAAATTTCTGCAAGTAAATTACATGTGCTGGTGTTGTGGTATAAAATATAAATCTGAAAACTTAAAGCCAATCCTGTGTTTTTAACCAATGAAAGGATTCGGATAATTTATTTGCGATAATAACTTTTTTAGCTTTGCTACAAGCGTCATAACGGCTCTCAAATTCTAAAGAATTTAGACGCGGTATATGAACGAAAAAGTCTAGCGTCGCAGTTTGCAGTTCGTAAACATTTGCTTTTTCCTAAGCTATCGAGTGAGATGTCGCTTTTGTCCCATTTTAAAATTTTTGATGATTTAATAAGTGAATTGTTGGCAGTAGGTGCAAAAATAGAAGAGATGGATAAGGTGTCTCAATTGATGATCACATAACCATCGTCTTACGACGGTGTCATCGCAGCAATAGAGACGTTATCAGAAGAAAATTTGACATTAACGTTTGTTAAAAATAGGTTGCTAGATCAGGAAATTAAAATTAAAAATGACTATAATGACACAGGCCGAAAAGCTTTAAATACCACTGTTCATTATAAAAATTACAGCTTTAAAAACAACTCATATAAAAATCGCGTAGCGAAGCATAAGAAAACATTTAAGGAAATTCTAAGAAAAGGGTTAGGGTTGTGACAAGGAAGTACCCATTAAAAAAGATTGCTACCACTATAAAAGAATCATCAACAAAAAAATAATAAAAACATAATAAACTGCTAAAACCGGAACATCTCAAGGCATTGCATTCGTGGTGAAATAATTGGGAGACCAACCGGGGATATATATTTGTGGATTTATCCTCGATTCCGGTGCAAGCGATCATCTAAAACGCTGATACTATGGATTTGGTGCCGCCATTAAGATCGCTGTGGCTAAGCAAGGCGAATATATTTTCGCATCTGAGCGTGGCATCGTGCGTCTGCGCAATGACTGGAGGACGTGCTGTATTGACAAGAACGGTGTAACCATTTTTAAAAATGGGTTGATGGTGATTGAGAACACAGGAATTTTTAACAATTTTTAACATAAGGTAGTTAAGTTTCAGGCATATACCATAGATGCGAAACATAAAAAAAATATATGATTATGCAAACTGTTAGAAATAAAAGAAAAAATTATTTGTTGATAACACCCTTTTAAATAATTTAGAAATATTCCATGAAATTTGCGAATCATGTTTAAATGAAAAACAAGCAAGGTTACCGTTTCAGCAATTTAAAGATAGGACCCACATTCAAAGACCCCTATTTGTAGTGCACTCCGATGTTTGTGGTCCGATTACTCCAGTTTCTCTAAATGAAAAGAATTACTTTGTGATCTTTGTTGATCAGTTTAGACACTATTGTGTAACTTACTTACAACAAGAAAGGAAGCAAACTTCGGCAAGCCGAAGTTTATATACCCTTGCAGCTATTGCAAGAATTTAATATTTTTGAAAACATTAAAATTATGATTTACTTGCGTATATGTCTAAAAACATTGAAGCAATGATGATTTGCAGCTCAATTATTAGATAGTTATTTTATATAATTTTATTATTTCTATGGGAGCTATATGATATAGTCGTCCGATTTTGATGAAATTTAAACCGTAATTTTGAAATATTTAACTATTACTATATGTCGAAGAACTAATAGAAAAATTAAAAAACAGAAAAGTTATAATTTTTTTTCATTTATTTTTATGATTGTTCCTATGGGAGCTATATGCTATAGTCGTCCGATTTTGATGAAATTTAATCCGTAATTCTGAAATATTTAACCATTACTATATCTCGAAGAACTAAAAAAAAAATTAAAAAACCGAAAAGTTATAATTTTTTTTTATTTTTTTTCCGATTGTTCCAATGGGAGCTAAATGCTATAGTCGTCCGATCCGGCTCGTTTCGACTTATATACTGCCTGCTATAGAAAGACAACTTTTGGGAAAGTTTCATGCAGATAGCTTTAGAACTGAGAGACTAGTTTGCGTAGAAACGGACGACTCGCCTAGTGATGCTGATCAAGAATATATATACTTTATAGGGTCGGAGATGTCTCCTTCACTGCGTTGCAAACTTCTGACTGAAATTATAATATCCTCTGCAAGGGTATAAAAACACAAATTTGATGTATTAAAAATGTTTGAAGACTCTGTAGCGAAAAGTGAAGCTCATTTTAATTTGAAAATTGTTAATTTGTACATAGACAATGGTAGAGAATACCTCTCAAATGAAATGCGTCAGTTTTGTGGTAGGAAAGATATTACTTACTTACAGTGCCACACACACCTCAACTTAATGGTGTTTCAGAAAGGATGATTAGAACCATTAGAGAAAAAGCTCGTGCCATGGTAAGTGGTGCAAAACTTGACAAAAGCAGTGTTAACTGCAACTTATTTAGTTAACAGAACTCAAAGCAGAGCAATTGTTGATAGTATGATGACCCCGTATGAAATGTGGCATAATAGAAAACCCAATTTAAAACATTTAAGAGTGTTTAATGCAATAAAACCAAAAAAGGAAAGCTACGAACCAAATGGTTTTCAATTGTGGGATGCTGTTAATGAAAAGTTTCTCTTTGCAAGAGATTTGGTTGTCGATGAAACCAATATGGTTAATTCTAGAGCTGTTAAATTTGAAGCAGTGTTTCCGAATGATAGTAAGGAAATTAATTAAACTAAATTCCCGAATGATAGTTAGGAAATTAATGAAACTAAATTTTCGAATGATAGTAAGGAAGTTAATGAAACAAAATTTCCGAATGAAAGGAAAACTACAAAACAAAATTCCTGAATGATAGTAAGGAAATTGATTAAAATTTTCTGAATGAGAATAGGAAAAGAAAGGGAGATGATTTCCTGAATGATAGTAAGGAATCGAACAACACGAGTGAGATAAATGAAACATGAAACATGAAATTGGAAATCAATTAAATACTAATGAAATTAAAATAACGAGTATAAGAAGTGAGAGATTAAAAACAAAGCCACATATTTGATATAATGAAGATGATAATAGTTTAAACAAATTCATATTAAATGCTCACACTGTTTTTAACGATGTTCCAAATACATTTGATGAAATTTAGTATAGGAATGATAAATTTTTTTGGGAGGAAGTCATAAAAACAGAATTAAGTGCTCATACATTAAGTAATACATAGACAATAACAGAAAGGCCTAAACATAATAACATTGTAGATAGCAAATGGGTATTTTCCGTTAATTACAACGAACTAGGAAATCCAATAAGATATAAGGCTAGATTAGTTGCACGAGGATTTACTAAAAAAATACCAAGTCGATTATGAAGAGACCTTTGCTCCTGTAGATAGAGTTTTTAGTTTTCGATTCATCTTATCGTTAGCAGTTCAATATAACTTGAAGGTTCATCAAATGGATGGATTAAATGAGGATCTATATATGCGACCTCTTCAGTAGATAGCTGTATTTATATTCTTGATAAAGGTGTTATGTGTTATTATACGTTGATGATGTGGTAATAGCTACGGGGTACATGATATCAATGAATAATTTCAAAAAGTATTTAAATGAAAAGTTTAGGATGACGGACTTTAAAGAAATAAAGCATTTTATTGGTATTAGAATAGAAATGTATTAAGATAAAATTTGTTTGAGCCAGGCTACATATGCTAAAAGAATTTTAAATAAATTTAACATGGAAATTTGCAGTGCAGTAAGTACCAAGCAAACTTAATTATGAATTACATAATTCTGATAAAAACTTATAGGATGTTTAATATACATAATGCTTTGTACACGTCCAGACTTAACAACAGCAGTAAACATTTTAATTAGGTATAATAGTAAAAATAATTCCGAGTTATGGCCGTGTTAAATAAGTGTTTTAAGGTATTTAAAGGGCACTGTTGATATGATACTAATTTTAAATTAATTGGTTTTGTAGATTCTGATTAGGGAGGTAATGAAATTTATTTATTCAAAATGTTTGATTTAAACCTAATTTGCTGGACAAAACTCAGTAGCAGCCTCATGGCGTTATTTGAAGCTGTGAGAGAAGCGTTGTGGCTGAAATCTCTCCTTAAAAGCGTTTATATAAACCTTGTAACTCCAATTAAAATCTACAAAGATAACCAAGGCTGTATCAGTATAGCAAATAAGCCTTCATGTCTCAAACGAGCCAAACATGTTGATATAAAATATCTTGAGTATATTTGCACAGAGAACTTGCTGATATCTTTACCTGCTGCTAAATTTTTGGAGTTAGGAACTGAATTGGGATTACTGCACGACGACTGATCTACAGATTGCTGATGCTATTTTTTAATTAAATATTTTCGTTAGTTTGTAAAACATAAGTTACTAAAATTTAATTTTTTTTTTTAAACATGTAAGATTAATCTGATCTAAGTTTTTCTAAGTTTTCCCCGTATCCTTGCAGCGAATGCTGGTTCAGATAATTATTCCCAGAATGCACACCGCACAAGTATATACAAATTACAAAACATTACTATATGATAAGTTTATGAATTATAAATTTTATATTTGAGGGGGCGTGTTGGAATACCCCTATTCCTTATACAAAAATATCTTTTCTTGTTCTTATGCCATATTCCATATACAATATGAATGGAAGTATTTTAAGGTATTAATAAAAAACATATTCTATGGCCACACTGGCTGGCTCTTTCTCATTCTGTGCAAATTTCTGCAAGTAAATTACATGTGAAAACATTTTTAACTACGCTTCTACATTGGCCAACCCCACCATTATTGGTGGTGACTTCAATGCGAAGTCATCAACATGGGGCAGCATGACCAGTGATGCCAAGGGTCACACATTGGAAAGAGTATCCCTTGATACTGGTTTTGTTTGCCTAAATGATGGTTCGCCTACCTTTTCGCTCAGTCCTGTTCAGTTCTCGGTACTAGATCTCACCTTTTGCAACAGAAGGGACTTAAATATCTCATGGAGTTCCTCCAAAGTTAAAATTACCAACAGCAATCATTTCCCGATTGAAATTGTTATTAATAATGTCAGTACTGAAGTAAATACTTTTAAAATTCTCCACGACAAAGTGGCAATTGATTTCGAAAACACCAACTTTACCAGCATAGAAGCTATAACCAAGTCATTAGAAGCGTCAATCAAGTCAAACACTGTGAAAATAACAGGAAAATATAGCTACGAACCCAAAAAATTGTGGTGTAAGGTAGCTGAAAAACTTTTTCGTCTAAGAAATGCTGCTAGGCAGAAATTCTACCGCTCCAAAAAGTTTGAAGACGCCCGAAAAACCCTAGAGGCAGAAAAGGCACTTCAAAACTATATAAGTAACAAAAGAAAATCCAATTTTCAATCATTTGTTAATGAAATCTCGGAAAGCCCAAACATCTGGAATAGTATTAAAAATCTTAAAAAATATAAACAAATAAACGAACTGGCAACACTTGGTCTGAAGAAGAAGACGAACAGTTTTTACATGCAATTAAAAATACACCATCTACAATAGGAGTCTCTCCCAACCCTAACAGGCATCAGCTATTCCATGTCCGAAATCCGTTTGAGTTAGATGACTTTTTGGAATTTATAGCTTCGAGAAAGCCTGACTCAGCAAGGGGACTAGATAAGTTATCGTATCGAATGATACAAATGCTCTCTCCTGGAAAGAAATCCGAATTATTTCATCTTATTAACAATGTATGGCTGTCAGGCCAGATACCAGAAAGCTGGAGGGAGATAAACGTGGTACCAATTCCAAAAAGAAACGCAGACTCATCAGTTATAAATAACTATAGGCCAATTTGCTTGCTAAGCGTACTTTTTAAGATAACAGAGGGCCTTATTAAACTCAAGTTAGATCACCACATCTCACAAAATAGGCTGCTTCCAAATAGATCTTATGCATTTAGGAAACACAGATCCACATCCATGTGCATAAATGATCTAATAAACAAAGTGCAAGCTTTAAAAGCAGAAGGACTTCAGGTAGTGGCAGCTTGTTTAGATCTGCAAAAAGCCTTTGACTGTGTCGATATAGGAATCTTAGAGACCAAACTCCAAAATCTCAACTTCAATCAACATCACGTTGCCTGGTTAACTGACTTCCTTAGGAAGCGAGTGCTTGTCAAGGGGAAAATTCGCCTTGAAGTTGATAGAGGAGTCTGCCAAGGTAGTTCCCTTAGCCCCACTTTGTTTAATCTATACACTGCAAATCTTCACAGTTTGAATGACGAAAACTGCGAATTGTTTCAATACGCAGATGACTTCTTTCTAGTTTGCTTCGATGCTACCTTTTCTGGAGCAAGGGATATACTTTTAGAAAAAATAGCGGAGTTTGAAACAGAGTGTGGTGAGCTAAATTTATCCCTTAATCCATCTAAGTCCAGCGTTATTCACTTTAATCTGCGCAAACAGTCGCTTCAAGTTTTTTATAAGGGAATCCCAATTAAAGATGTAGTGCAAATCAATATCTAGGACGAATAGTAACCGCCAATAATTCTCCATGCGCACACATTGAACACGCAATATCATCTGCAAACAAAACATGTGCATTTTTAAAATTGCTTAGTAGATGCACTTTCGGGGTAAATCCCAGGAAAGGTCTTCTGCTATACAAAGCGTTTGCCAGAAGTAGGCTAGAATATGCATGTTCCTCATTTAGCAAAATGTCCAAAACAGCTATGGATAAAATAAAAGTACAAACTAATTTCAGTCTTAGACGCGTACTCGGCTTAATAAAGTGTACACCGGTACCGATAGTATATCACATGGCAGCGGAGCTTCCGCCCGAGTACAGAATTTGTTTTCAAACGGCAAAAGAATTGATAAAAGTTTTTGCCCATGAGTTGCCAGCCAAAGATACACTTGTATCCAATAGTGAAATTAATACTAGTTATGCCAAACTATATAAAGACTTTAAACATATCCTAGATCAAGTCAAAATATGTGATCCATTACCTGTACATAATAGTAAAATAAGGGTAGACCTAGATTTCTTTAAGGGAACAGCCAAATACAAATGTGATATGAATACAACTAGTATTTTACAAATATTTAAGGAAAAAATGGGATCTCTCGATTTCGTGGACTTGGCTGTCAAAAACGCTCCTTCACACGGTATCTTCACTTTCGTGGGATGGAGCATAAAAGATGCCACAGCTGAAATACACAGATTAAAACAGAAGGACTGGGACAAGGAGTACGCCGAATTCGCTAGTGGTAAACAGCGGGGTTACTGCGAACTCTTTCCAACAACGCTAAACAAACCTTGGTTTAACAACTTGAACTGCAACCTCAGTCCTTTGGGTATAAAATCATAAACAGATTAATGAGCGGTAACGCTTTTGACAATTATACTTTAAACAAAATGCACGTAGTAAACAATAACAGATGTGACAGTTGCAACGATTTCGATAACGCATCGCACAACATATTCAGCTGTTCCAAATACAACTCTGCAAGACAAAATTACCCATTACTGAAAAAATACCACGATATTTACCATTTCTTTAAACACGAACCAACAAACTCATACCAAATTATAATTGAATATCTGGAAAAAATTAAGATAAGCATCTGAATAACCAACCAGTAACCAAATCAAGAGCTTGGCGATTTCCACGTTCGCGAGGGCGGCCAAATAACTCCACAGCACTTACGGGTGTTGCGGCAACTTAAACCACAAAAAAAAAAAAAAATAAATTACATGTGCTGGTGTTGTGGTATAAAATATAAATCTGAAAACTTAAAGCCAATCCTGTGTTTTTAATCAATAAAAAGAACATAAACTACAATAGGAAGATTAAACTTGTTAATTTTTTTAGCCAACCCGACACGAATAATTTGCTTGTGTATGTTTGTTGGTAATTGTTCTAGTATTCACAGAAAAAATTGGTAAACAAATCGTGAACTCTACTGCGATTACGCCGGGGTCACCATGAAAATTAATAGTAGCTTGTATTAACGAACGCGAAACTTGTGTGACTGCAGTAGGATTCGGATAATTTATTTGCGATAATAACTTTTTTAGCTTTGCTACAAGCGTCATAACGGCTCTCAAATTCTAAAGAATTTAGACGCGGTATATGAACGAAAAAGTCTAGCGTCGCAGTTTGCAGTTCGTAAACATTTGCTTTTTCCTAAGCTATCGAGTGAGATGTCGCTTTTGTCCCATTTAAAAATTTTTGATGATTTAATAAGTGAATTGTTGGCAGTAGGCGCAAAAATAGAAGAGATGGATAAGGTGTCTCAATTGATGATCACATAACCTTCGTCTTACGACGGTGTCATCGCAGCAATAGAGACGTTATCAGACATTAACGTTTGTTAAAAATAGGTTCTAGATCAGGAAATTAAAATTAAAAATGACTATAATGACACAGGCCGATAAGTTTTAAATACCACTGTTCAATATAAAAATTACAGCTTTAAAACAACTCATATAAAAATCGCGTAGCGAAGCATAAGAAAACATTTAAGGAAATTCTAAGAAAAACTGCTAAAACCGGAACATCTCAAGGCATTGCATTCGTGGTGAAATAATTGGGAGACCAACCGGGGATATATATTTGTGGATTTATCCTCGATTCCGGTGCAAGCGATCATCTAAAACGCCGATACTATGGATTTGGTGCCGCCATTGAAGATCGCTGTGGCTAAGGAAGGCGAATATATTTTCGCATCTGAGCGTGGCATCGTGCGTCTGCGCAATGACTGGAGGACGTGCTGTATTGACAAGAATGGTGTAACCATTTTTAAAAATGGGTTGATGGTGATTGAGAACACCTTATGTACCTTATATACCTTATGTTAAGTTTCAGGCATATACCATAGATGCGAAACATAAAAATAATATATGATTATGCAAACTGTTAGAAATAAAAAAAAAAATATATTTGTTGATAACACCCTTTTACATAATTTAGAAATATTCCATGAAATTTGCGAATCATGTTTAAATGAAAAACAAGCAAAGTTACCGTTTCAGCAATTTAAAGATAGGACCCACATTCAAAGACCCCTATTTGTAGTGCACTCCGATGTTTGTGGTCCGATTACTCCAGTTTCTCTAAATGAAAAGAATTACTTTGTGATCTTTGTTGATCAGTTTAGACACTATTGTGTAACTTACTTACAACAAGAAAGGAAGCAAACTTCGGCAAGCCGAAGTTTATATACCCTTGCAGCTATTGCAAGAATTTAATATTTTGAAAACATTAAAATTATGATTTACTTGCGTATATGTCTAAAAACATTGAAGCAATGATGATTTGCAGCTCAAATATTAAATAGTTATTTTATATAATTTTATTATTTCTATGGGAGCTATATGATATAGTCGTCCGATTTTGATGAAATTTAAACCGTAATTTTGAAATATTTAACTATTACTATATGTCGAAGAACTAATAGAAAAATTAAAAAACAGAAAAGTTATAATTTTTTTTCATTTATTTTTATGATTGTTCCTATGGGAGCTATATGCTATAGTCGTCCGATTTTGATGAAATTTAATCCGTAATTCTGAAATATTTAACCATTACTATATCTCGAAGAACTAAAAAAAAAATTAAAAAACCGAAAAGTTATAATTTTTTTTTATTTTTTTTCCGATTGTTCCAATGGGAGCTAAATGCTATAGTCGTCCGATCCGGCTCGTTTCGACTTATATACTGCCTGCTATAGAAAGACAACTTTTGGGAAAGTTTCATGCAGATAGCTTTAGAACTGAGAGACTAGTTTGCGTAGAAACGGACGACTCGCCTGGTGATGCTGATCAAGAATATATATACTTTATAGGGTCGTAGATGTCTCCTTCACTGCGTTGCAAACTTCTGACTGAAATTATAATATCCTCTGCAAGGGTATAAAAACACAAATTTGATGTATTAAAAATGTTTGAAGACAAAAAAGTGAAGCTCATTTTAATTTGAAAATTGTTAATTGTACATAGACAATGGTAGAGAATACCTCTCAAATGAATGCGTCAGTTTTGTGGTAGGAAAGATATTACTTACTTACAGTGCCACACACACCTCAACTTAATGGTGTTTCAGAAAGGATGATTAGAACCATTAGAGAAAAAGCTCGTGCCATGGTAAGTGGTGCAAAACTTGACAAAAGCAGTGTTAACTGCAACTTATTTAGTTAACAGAACACAAAGCAGAGCAATTGTTGATAGTATGATGACCCCGTATGAAATGTGGCATAATAGAAAACCCAATTTAAAACATTTAAGAGTGTTTAATGCAACTATCTATGTGCACAATAAACCAAAAAAGGAAAGCTACGAACCAAATGGTTTTCAATTGTGGGATGCTGTTAATGAAAAGTTTCTCTTTGCAAAAGATTTGGTTGTCGATGAAACCAATATGGTTAATTCTAGAGCTGTTAAATTTGAAGCAGTGTTTCCGAATGATAGTAAGGAAATTAAATTCCCGAATGATAGTTAGGAAATTAATGAAACTAAATTCTCGAATGATAGTAAGGAAGTTAATGAAACAAAATTTCCGAATGCAAGGAAAACTACAAAACAAAATTCCTGAATGATAGTAAGGAAATTGATTAAAATTTTCTGAATGAGAGTAGGAAAAGAAAGGGAGATGATTTCCTGAATGATAGTAAGGAATCGAACAACACGAGTGAGATAAATGAAACATGAAACATGAAATTGGAAATCAATTAAATACTAATGAAATTAAAATAACGAGTAGAAGAAGTGAGAGATTAAAAACAAAGCCACATATTTCATATAATGAAGATGATAATAGTTTAAACAAATTCATATTAAATGCTCACACTGTTTTTAACGATGTTCCAAATACATTTGATGAAATTTAGTATAGGAATGATAAATTTTTTTGGGAGGAAGTCATAAAAACAGAATTGAGTGCTCATACATTAAGTAATACATAGACAATAACAGAAAGGCCTAAACATAATAACATTGTAGATAGCAAATGGGTATTTTCCGTTAATTACAACGAACTAGGAAATCCAATAAGATATAAGGCTAGATTAGTTGCACGAGGATTTACTAAAAAAATACCAAGTCGATTATGAAGAGACCTTTGCTCCTGTAGCTAGAGTTTCTAGTTTTCCATTCATCTTATCGTTAGCAGTTCAATATAACTTGAAGGTTCATCAAATGGATGGATTAAATTAGGAACTATATATGCGACCTCTTCAGTAGATAGCTGTATTTATATTCTTGATAAAGGTGTTATGTGTTATTATACGTTGATGATGTGGTAATAGCTACAGGGTACATGATATCAATGAAAAATTTCAAAAAGTATTTAAATGAAAAGTTTAGGATGACCGACTTTAAAGAAATAAAGCATTTTATTGGTATTAGAATAGAAATGTATTAAGATAAAATTTGTTTGAGCCAAGCTGCATATGCTAAAAGAATTTTAAATAAATTTAACATGGAAATTTGCAGTGCAGTAAGTACCTAGCAACTTAATTATGAATTACATAATTCTGATGAAAACTTATAGGATGTTTAATGTACATAATGCTTTGTACACGTCCAGACTTAACAACAGCAGTAAACATTTTAATTAGGTATAATAGTAAAAATAATTCCGAGTTATGGCAGTGTTAAATAAGTGTTTTAAGGTATTTAAAGGGCACTGTTGATATGATACTAATTTTAAATTAATTGGTAATGTAGATTCTGATTAGGGAGGTAATGAAATTGATAGAAAAAGTACCACAGGGTATTTATTCAAAATGTTTGATTTTAAACCTAATTTGCTGGAACACTAATAGACAAAACTCATTAGCAGCCTCATCAACTGAAGCTGAGTACATGGCGGTATTTGAAGCTGTGAGAGAAGCGTTGTGGCTGAAATCTCTCCTTAAAAGCGTTTATATAAACCTTGTAACTCCAATTAAAATCTACAAAGATAACCAAGGCTGTATCAGTATAGCAAATAAGCCTTCATGTCTCAAACGAGCCAAACATGTTGATATAAAATATCTTGAGTATATTTGCACAGAGAACTTGCTGATATCTTTACCTGCTGCTAAATTTTGGAGTTAGGAACTGAATTGGGATTACTGCACGACGACTGATCTACAGATTGCTGATGCTATTTTTTAATTAAATATTTTCGTTAGTTTGTAAAACATAAGTTACTAAATTTTTTTTTTTTTTAAACATGTAAGACTAATCTGATCTGGTTTTTCTAAGTTTTCCCCGTATCCTTGCAGAGTATGCTGGATCAGATAATTATTCCCAGAATGCACACCGCACAAGTATATACAAATTACAAAACATTACTATATGATAAGTTTATGAATTATAAATTTTATATTTGAGGGGGCGTGTTGGAGTACCCCTATTCCTTATACAAAAATATCTTTTCTTGTTCTTATGTTATATTCCATATACAATATGAATGGAAGTATTTTAAGGTTGGCTCTTTCTCATTCTGTGCAAATTTCTGCAAGTAAATTACATGTGCTGGTGTTGTGGTATAAAATATAAATCTGAAAACTTAAAGCCAATCCTGTGTTTTTAATCTGTAAAAAGAACATAAACTACAATAGGAAGATTAAACTTGTTAATTTTTTTAGCCAACCCGACACGAATAATTTGCTTGTGTATGTTTGTTGGTAATTGTTTTAGTTTTTCACAGAAAAAATTGATAAACAAATCGTGAACTCTACTGCGATTACGCCTGGGTCACCATGAAAATTTAATAGTAGTTTGTATTAACGAACGCGAAACTTGTGTGACTTCAGTAGGATTCGGATAATTTATTTTCGATAATAACTTTTTTAGCTTTGCTACAAGCGACATAACGGCTCTCAAATTCTATAGAATTTAGTCTATCGTCGCAGTTGGCAGTTCGTAAACATTTGCTTTTTCTTAAGCTATCGAGTGAGATGTCGCTTTTGTCCCATTTTAAAATTTTCGATTTAATAAGTGAATTGTTGGCAGTAGGTGCAAAAATAGAAGAGATGGATATGGTGTCTCAATTGATGATCACATAACCATCGTCTTACGACGGTGTCATCGCAGCCAGAGAGACGTTATCAGAAGAAAATTTGACATAAACGTTTGTTAAAAATAGGTTGCTAGATCAGGAAATTAAAATTAAAAATGACTATAATGACACAGGCCGAAAAGCTTTAAATACCACTGTTCAACATAAAAATTACAGCTTTAAAAACAACTCATTTAAAAATCGCGTAGCGAAGCATAAGAAAACATTTAAGGAAATTCTAAGAATAGGGTTAGGGTTGTGACAAAGAGGGACACATTAAAAAGATTGCTACCACTATAAAAGAATCATGAACAGAAAAATAATAAAAACAATGATGGTGAAAGTAGTGGAAGACCAACCGGGGCTATATATTTGTGGATTTATCCTCGATTTCGGTGCAAGCGATCATCTAATACGCCGATACTAGCGTGGTTGGAGTTGGTGCCGCCATTGAAGATCCCTGTGGCTAAGCAAGGCGAATATATTTTCGCATCTAAGCGTGGCATCGTGCGATCTGCGCAATGACTGGAGGACGTGCTGTATTGACAAGAACGGTGTAACCATTTTTAAAATGGGTTGACGGTGATTGAGAACACAGGAATCTTAAATTAAGTTTCAGGCATATACCATAGATGCGAAACATAAAAATAATTTTCGATTATGGCATGAGAGGCTTGGCCATATTATTAATGGCAAACTGTTAGAAATAAAAAGAAAAAATATATTTGTTGATAACACCCTTTTAAATAACTTAGAAATATTCCATGAAATTTGTGAATCATGTTTAAATTAAAACAAGCAATGTTACCGTTTCAGGAATTTAAAGATAAGACCCACATTCAAAGACCCCTATTTGTAGTGCACTCCGATGTTTTTGGTCCGATTACTCCAGTTTCTCTAAATGAAAAGAATTACTTTGTGATCTTTGTTGATCAGTTTACACACTATTGTGTAACTTACTTACAAAACACAAATTTGATGTATTAAAAATGTTGAAGACTTTGTAGCGAAAAGTGAAGCTCATTTTAATTTGAAAATTGTTATTTTGTACATAGACAATGTTAGAGAATACCTCTCAAATGAAATGCGTCAGTTTTGTGGTAAGTATGGTATTACTTATCATTTAACAGTGCCACACACACCTCAACTTAATGGTGTTTCAGAAAGGATCATTAGAACCATTACAGAAAAAGATCGTGCCATGGTAAGTGGTGCAAAACTTGACAAAAGCAGTGTTAACTGTAACTTATTTAGTTAACAGAACTCAAAGCAGAGCAATTGTTGATAGTATGATGACCCCGTATGAAATGTGGCATAATAGAAAACCCAATTTAAAACATTTAAGAGTGTTTAATGCAACTATTTATGTGCACAATAAAACAAAAATAGGAAAGCTACGAACCAAATGGTTTTCAATTGTGGGATGCTGTTAATGAAAAGTTTCTCGTTGCAAGAGATTTGGCTGTCGATGAAACCAATATGGTTAATTCTAGAGCTGTTAAATTTGAAGCAGTGTTTCCGAATGATAGTAAGGAAATTAATTTAACTAAATTCCCGAATGATAGTTAGGAAATTAATGAAACTAAATTCTCGAATGATAGTAAGGAAGTTAATGAAACAAAATTTCCGAATGAAAGGAAAACTACAAAACAAATTCCTGAATGATAGTAAGGAAATTGATTAAAATTTTCTGAATGAGAGTAGGAAAAGAAAGGGAGATGATTTCCTGAATGATAGTAAGGAATCGAACAACTCGAGTGAGAAAAATGAAACATGTAACATGAAATTGGAAATCAATTAAATACTGATGAAATTGAAATAACGAGTAGAAGAAGTGAGAGATTAAAAACAAAGCCACTTATTTCATATAATGAAGATGATAATAGTTTAAACAAATTCATATTAAATGCTCACACTGTTTTTAACGATGTTCCAAATACATTTGATGAAATTTGGTATAGGAATGATAAATTTTTTTGGGAGGAAGTCATAAAACAGAATTAAGTGCTCATACATTAAGTAATACATAGACAATAACAGAAAGGCCTAAACATAATAACATTGTAGATAGCAAATGGGTATTTTCCGTTAATTACAACGAACTAGGAAATCCAATAAGATTTAAGGCTAGATTAGTTGCACGAGGATTTACTAAAAAAATACCAAGTCGATTATGAAGAGACCTTTGCTCCTGTAGCTAGAGTTTCTAGTTTTCGATTCATCTTATCGTTAGCAGTTCAATATAACTTGAAGGTTCATCAAATGGATGGATTAGCTGTATTTATATTCTTGATAAAGGTGTTATGTGTTATTATACGTTGATGATGTGGTAATAGCTACGGGGTACATGATATCAATGAATAATTTCAAAAAGTATTTAAATGAAAAGTTTAGGATGACCGACTTTAAAGAAATAAAGCATTTTATTGGTATTAGAATAGAAATGTATTAAGATAAAATTTGTTTGAGCCAAGCTGCATATGCTAAAAGAATTTTAAATAAATTTAACATGGAAATTTGAAGTGCAGTAAGTACCAAGCAAACTTAATTATGAATTACATAATTCTGATGAAAACTTATAGGATGTTTAATGTACATAATGCTTTGTACACGTCCAGACTTAACAACAGCAGTAAACATTTAATTAGGTATAATAGTAAAAATAATTCCGAGTTATGGCAGTGTTAAATAAGTGTTTTAAGGTATTTAAAGGGCACTGTTGATATGATACTAATTTTAAATTAATTGGTAATGTAGATTCTGATTAGGGAGGTAATGAAATTGATAGAAAAAGTACCACAGGGTATTTATTCAAAATGTTTGATTTAAACCTAATTTGCTGGAACACTAATAGACAAAACTCATTAGCAGCCTCATCAACTGAAGCTGAGTACATGGCGGTATTTGAAGCTGTGAGAGAAGCGTTGTGGCTGAAATCTCTCCTTAAAAGCGTTTATATAAACCTTGTAACTCCAATTAAAATCTACAAAGATAACCAAGGCTGTATCAGTATAGCAAATAAGCCTTCATGTCTCAAACGAGCCAAACATGTTGATATAAAATATCTTGAGTATATTTGCACAGAGAACTTGCTGATATCTTTACCTGCTGCTAAATTTTTGGAGTTAGGAACTGAATTGGGATTACTGCACGACGACTGATCTACAGATTGCTGATGCTATTTTTTAATTAAATATTTTCGTTAGTTTGTAAAACATAAGTTACTAAAATTTAATTTTTTTTTTAAACATGTAAGACTCATCTGACCTGGTTTTTCTAAGTTTTCCCCGTATCCTTGCAGCGAATGCTGGATCAGATAATTATTCCCAGAATGCACACCGCACAAGTATATACAAATTACAAAACATTACTATATGATAAGTTTATGAATTATAAATTTTATATTTGAGGGGGCGTGTTGGAGTACCCCTATTCCTTATACAAAAATATCTTTTCTTGTTCTTATGCCATATTCCATATACAATATGAATGGAAGTATTTTAAGGTATTAATAAAAAATATATTCTATGGCCACACTGGCTGGCTCTTTCTCATTCTGTGCAAATTTCTGCAAGTAAATTACATGTGCTGGTGTTGTGGTATAAAATATAAATCTGAAAACTTAAAGCCAATCCTGTGTTTTTAATCTGTAAAAAGAACATAAACTACAATAGGAAGATTAAACTTGTTAATTTTTTTAGCCAACCCGACACGAATAATTTGCTTGTGTATGTTTGTTGGCAATTGTTTTAGTTTTTCACAGAAAAAATTGGTAATCGTGAACTCTACTGCGATTACGCCTGGGTCACCATGAAATTTAATAGTAGTTTGTATTAACGAACGCGAAACTTGTGTGACTTCAGTAGGATTCGGATAATTTATTTGCGATAATAACTTTTTTAGCTTTGCTACAAGCGACATAACGGCTCTCAAATTCTAAAGAATTTAGTCTAGCGTCGCAGTTGGCAGTTCGTAAACATTTGCTTTTTCTTAAGCTATCGAGTGAGATGTAGCTTTTGTCCCATTTTAAAATTTTTGATGATTTAATAAGCTTAGCTTTCTGGCTGTCGCCGCGATCGGACGTGTTGTCGGACCGTGCTTAGTTTGTGCAAGCTTTCAAAAAGTGATAATTGGAAAAGTGCAAATCGAAAATAATCAAATTCCGCAAAGACCCTCGGGTACAAATAGGTAGATTGGTTTCTAACCAACCTACTACAACGCGAAAAGACGCTTCTTGCGATGTAATCGCAAACACACATATTAATTAATTAATTAATTAATATACGCAGACTATAATTAAAGTCAAGACAATGAGTCAAAACGATATCCGCATGCAACGTCAGCGCGAGCAAGACGAGAGACGGCTCTCATCGATCAGAAATAATGCATATTTCTCTTTAACTGCAACCGAAAATTATGCAAACCCAGACAATACACGGTCAATCACCCCCAGTTCGACTGACCTCTTGAACGTAACGAGCGAGAGAGCGCGCTCTTGTTCTCCCGCGCTACCATCGATGTCTCTAAAGCCAAAAAGTGCCGAGTGTACTCCAATGCATGTATGCACTGACCTACGCTTATCAACAATAAGTAGCACAGCAGTGTTTTTAACCACGGCAACGGTAACAACAACAACAACAGCAGCAACGGTATCGACCAACCGTTTATTATCATCATCAGCAACTTCGCCATCGATAAACAAACCCGTAGCCAACACAAAAACGGCGTTCGCTGCGCTGCCCGAAAAATACACAATAAGCAACGAAAATAAAAGGCCGGCTGTGCAGACTGGTATGGATCGCTACATCCAAATCAAAAGAAAGCTGAGCCCCCTAAATTCTAAGCGAAAAATAACCCGTGCCAATTATAATTCAGCTGAGACTGAAACGCCCATTAATACAAACAGATTTAAAATTTTGGAAGACGCTACTGACGAAGAGGTTGACGAAGCTACCGAAGCTGAGAAGAAGAAACCGAAGCCCCCCCCAATATACATCCGGGAGAAAAGCTGCAATGAACTTGTTAACAAAATAATTGAGCTTATTGGAAAAGATAACTTCCATATAATTCCCCTTGTGAAGGGCAGCATACACGAAACAAAAGTTCAAACGAAGAACGAAGACAATTACCGAGTGTTGTCTAAATATCTTAATGACAAGAAAAAGAACTTCTACACGTACCAACTTAAAAACAGCAAGGGTCTGCAAGTTGTACTTAAAGGAATTGAATCCGATGTAACACCTGAAGAAGTAAAAAATGCACTACAAGACAAAGGCTTTAACACTAAGACAGTCTTCAATATCTTGAACAGGGATAGGAAACCGCAACCACTCTTCAAGATAGAGCTCGAACCGGAAACTAAGCCCCTTAATAGAAACGAAGTGCACCCCATATACAAACTTCAGTTCCTTCTCCACCGTAGAATCACAGTAGAGCAACCTCATAAGCGCAATGGGCCGGTACAATGTACGAACTGCCAAGAATATGGCCATACAAAGTCATACTGCACACTACGCCCAGTGTGTGTAGTTTGTGGAGACCTTCATGACTCAGCACTCTGCCCAGCGAGCAAAAACGACTCCAATGTAAAAAAGTGCGGCAACTGTGGCGGCAATCATACAGCCAACTACAGAGGTTGCCCAATATACAAGGAGCTAAAAAGTCGCATCCATCAACGAGGAACCACTGCCCGCTCCCACAACGCACAGCTCACAGCATCAAAATCAAACCCTGAAGTCTTCTTTTCAACTGCACCCAGCTCCTCACTAGGACCCGTAACCCCCAACAAAAATGTGACATTTGCAAGCGCTCTAAAATTAGGACTGGCTCCTCCTGTATCTAAAACTTCATTTCCACAAGCAGCATGTCTAGAACACAACATGACTCAACAACGTCAACCAACGGAGCAGAAACAAAGCAACTTTGAAGCAATGATAGCTAGCCTGCAACAAAGCCTAATGGAGTTTATGTCGTTTATGCGCACAACTATGCAAGATTTAATGCGAAACCAAAATCTTCTGATTCAAATGCTGGTCTCACAACAATCAAAATAATGACGTCCCTACGAATTTATACGTGGAACGCTAACGGCGTCTCACAGCACAAACTTGAGTTAACTCAATTTCTACTCGACAATCACATCGATGTAATGCTACTTTCAGAAACACACCTTACAAACAGATACAATTTTCAAATAAGAGGCTACTCATTCTAAGGAACAAATCCTCCGGACGGTAAAGCACATGGTGGGACTGGCATGCTAATCAGAAGTCGTATTAAGCACCACTATTATAACAAAACTGCTAAAAACTATCTACAGGCCACATCTATAAGCATACAACTGATTACCGGCAACCAACTAACTCTAGCCGCCGTATACTGCCCCCCTCGTTTCAATATAACCGAATATGAGTTTTTGCAGTTCTTCAACACATTAGGTAACCATTTTATAGCAGCAGGAGACTACAGTGCCAAACACACACACTGGGGATCTCGCCACGTGACTCCAAAAGGGAAGCAGCTTTACAATGCAATCATAAAATCCAACAACAAGCTTGACTATGTCTCTTCTGGTAGACCAACATACTGGCCGACAGACCCAAAGAAACTACCCGATCTTATTGACTTCGCGATAACCAAAATATTCCCAAAAATCTTATAAGCGCCGAATGCCTTTCGAATCTTTCATCTGATCACTCGCCGGTCTTATTTCATCTTCTCCAACAACCAGGAACATTAGAACACCAGTTTAACCTGACCTCACAAAAAACCAACTGGCTCAAGTTTAGAAAATATATTAGCTCACATATTGAGCTATGTCCTCGCCTCAACGACGAAGCTGACATAGACAGCTTTGTAACTACACTGGAGTCCGTACTCGTCACTGCGGCTCAAGTTTCCACACCCCAAATCCCAAATATTCAATGCAAGCAAAAGAAGACAAATCTACAAATCGAACAGCTTGTCCTAGAAAAGCGGCGCTTACGTCGGGAGTGGCAATTCTATAGATCGCCATCTGCTAGGCAGAACTTGAAATACGCCTCACGGCAACTAACTAAAGCTCTAAAACAAGAAGAATCATATGCCCAGCGCCGATATATAGAGCAACTGTCATCAACTTGCTCAAAACACTCACTATGGAGAGCCCAATCATCTCTTAGCTCACCGAAAGAAACCGTGATGCCTATTAGAAACCCCTCAGGCGGCTGGGCGCGCAGCGATAAAGATAGAGCCAGCACATTCGCCGACCACCTTAAAAATGTCTTTCAACCAAATCCTGCCACCAATGCATTCACTCTGCCGACTTTTGCATATGACACCCAGCTTCACCATGAGCCAATCGAGTTTCGCCCATTGGAAATCGTTAGCATCATCAAAAACCATATGAACCCGAGAAAATCTCCAGGCTGCGACCTCATTACCCCTAAAATGATCACGGAGCTTCCATATTGTGCCGTTCGCACCATTACACATCTCTTCAATGCCATCGCTAAACATGGCCACTTTCCAAAAAGATGGAAAAAGTCAATTATTATAATGATTTCGAAGCCAGGAAAAGACCCCACAATCCCCACATCGTACAGACCTATAAGCCTACTATCATGCTTATCTAAACTCTTTGAAAAATGCATATTGACTCGGATAAACACATATCTACGAATCCAGAATGGAATTCCATCACACCAATTCGGATTTCGAGAAAAACACGGAACGATTGAGCAGGTCAACCGAATAACATCAGAAATTCGAAACGCGTTCGAAAAACGTGAGTACTGCACCGCCATATTTCTGGACGTCTCTCAAGCGTTTGACAGAGTTTGGCTAGAAGGCCTAATGTACAAGATCAAGACAATGCTTCCCAGCAACACTCACAAACTTTTAGAGTCTTATCTACACGACAGAAAATTGCTGTGAGATGTAACACTGCCATATCTGACGATTTTTCTATTTTGGCTGGAGTCCCCCAAGGTAGCGTGCTCGGGCCAACATTATATGTCCTCTACACAGCAGACATCCCGACAAGCAGTCGACTGACAACATCTACTTTTGCTGATGATACAGCTATACTCAGCCGTTCAAAATGTCCAATACAAGCAACTGCGCAACTAGCTCTTCACTTGGCCGACGTTGAAAAATGGCTATCTGATTGGAGAATTAAAGTAAATGAACAAAAATGCAAGCACGTTACTTTCACCCTGAATAGGCAAAACTGCCCACCCCTCACATTAAATAACACCCTGCTTCCGCAATCAAACGAAGTAACGTATCTAGGACTACATCTCGACAGAAGACTCACATGGCGCCGGCATATTGAAGCCAAAAGAACACACTTAAAGTTGAAAGCCAGTAGCCTACACTGGCTCATCAACGCTCGATCTTCCCTTAGCTTAGACTACAACGTCCTGCTGTACAACTCAGTACTAAAGCCTATATGGACGTACGGCTATCAGTTATGGGGGAATGCTAGCAATAGCAACATCGACATAATCCGGAGGGCTCAATCAAAAATCCTGAGAACGATCACCGGGGCACCGTGGTACGTTCGCAACGAAAACATACATTGTGACTTGAACATCCCACCAGTCAAAGCAGTTATCGCAGAACAAAAGGATAAGTACCTCACCAAGCTGTCTTTGCACCCCAACCACCTTGCAAGAGGTCTAACAAGGTTGTGCAACCAATCCCGTCTTCGTCGCAATGACTTACCTACCCAGCGACCAACTTGAGGGACGCGCAACCAAAATTACAGTCCACTGTTAGTTAATGTTTAACTCTTAAGATTCGAAAACTTATTGTTAGTCTCAAAGCTAAGAGAAGATTCAATAAATAAAGCAAAGTTAATATAAAAAAAAAAAAAAAGATTTAATAAGTGAATTGTTGGCAGTAGGTGCAAAAATAGAAGAGATGGATAAGGTGTCTCAATTGATGATCACATAACCTTCGTCTTACGACGGTGTCATCGCAGCCAGAGAGACGTTATCAGAAGAAAATTTGACATAAACGTTTGTTAAAAATAGGTTGCTAGATCAGGAAATTAAAATTAAAAATGACTATAATGACACAGGCCGAAAAGCTTTAAATACCACTGTTCAACATAAAAATTACAGCTTTAAAAACAACTCATTAAAATCGCGTAGCGAAGCATAAGAAAACATTTAAGGAAATTCTAAGAATAGGGTTAGGGCTGTGACAAAGAGGGACACATTAAAAAAGATTGCTACCACTATAAAAGAATCATGAACAAAAAAATAATAAGAACAATGATAAACTGCTAAAACCGCAACATCTCAAGGCATTGCATTCATGGTGAAAGTAGTGGAAGACCAACCGGGGCTATATATTTGTGGATTTATCCTCGATTTCGGTGCAAGCGATCATCTAATACGCCGATACTATGGAGTTGGTGCCGCCATTGAAGATCGCTGTGGCTAAGCAAGACGAATATATTTTCGCATCTAAGCGTGGCATCGTGCGTCTGCGCAATGACTGGAGGACGTGCTGTATTGACAAGAACGGTGTAACCATTTTTAAAAATGGGTTGACGGTGATTGAGAACACAGGAATTTTAAACAATATACCTTATGTTAAGTTTCAGGCATATACCATAGATGCGAAACATAAAAATAATTTTCGATTATGGCATGAGAGGCTTGGCCATATTATTAATGGCAAACTGTTAAAAATAAAAAGAAAAAATATATTTGTTGATAACACCCTTTTAAATAACTTAGAAATATTCCATGAAATTTGTGAATCATGTTTAAATTAAAAACAAGCAATGTTACCGTTTCAGCAATTTAAAGATGTAACGAATCACGAATAATTCCGAGTTCAGGCGAGATGGAATACATGGAACTGAGCGCACGCGAGCGTTGGTCCGGCTGCTGCTTGTCGGCAATGAGGGGGTGGTGGTCTTGCTTCAGATTCCATAGATGCCTTTTTTGATCCTAAAACTTATTTTCGCGTGAAAGACAAGCTTACTATAACCGGAAGTAGAGAACTCATATAAGAATAGAGGAGAGGGACATTGGTTTCTTCTAGCCCAAACAAGTCTCAGTTCACGTCCGATGACTGAGGAGGTCTTCTGCCCGCCCCACCTATGGCCATCATACCCTTTTATTTTCTTAATTATTGATGACCCCTTATTAGGCTCAGGTAACTTACTCTACAGAGGCTTCATGCTAGCTGCGGCAAAAAATATTGATGTTCAGAACATTATAAACATATTTATTAAAACTAAGACGAAATAATACTCTTAAAAATAGACATAAAAATTATGGTGAATAAATAAATAAATGCGACTAATGAAATTAATGGTAAGTCCTAATACAATGAAATTTATTTCGGGCAAATTAGTTGCTTAAGGCAGAGTATTTGATTGACATCGTGCGTGAGGATAGGAATACTTTTAAACGGCGACTGGGTTGCGTTCGCGCAAACATATAAATGCATTTAAATTTCTTTTGGTTATTTTGCCTTTGTTTACGTTTTCTTTTTCAAGAGGCCCTAGCGAACGGTAGCGTATGATTTATTTCTTTTCTTTTTGTAACAGCATAACTATACGCAATGTAGGAACATTCTTGTAGGGTTAATATCGGGATTAATGGAATTAATATCACTCACCAATTTTCTTTAAACATCCATCGATGAAAGCGCTTTCGGCGACGGTAGTCTGCTGTTTGGGAGGAACTAGAAATATTATTTTTTTGAACATTCCCGATGCCAAAAAATGAACGTTAGTACTTTTAATTCTTGTTCCTTTTTTCGTTTTTCTTTTTCTTTTAAGCTACCAATAAAACAACACCACGATAGCCACACATTCCATATTCTCTAACTCACTTAAACACTCACTCCATTTGAGTACAAAAAAAAAATTATTAAAAAAAAAAACTTTGACTAAATTAACTTTACTTATTTCCGCACATCATTGCAGCTTTTTGCTGCTTAACTTTTTTAGTTGGGCTGACGATAAAACTATTGGCAATTAATATGCCATTTTTCTTAATATGATGAGACTTTTAACACCACCGACGAATTTTTCGACACTCTCGCTCTCCCGCCGGACGCTGACTTGACCGCTGATTTCTTTTTATGTTTTCTGCCGGCCGTCCATCCGTGGTCTCCTCCTTCTCCTCTTTGGAGCGCCGATCACTGGTAGCTTTTTGCGCTTTGGTGGCTTCACAGCACTGCAAAAAAAACCTGGTGCCTGCTTCTAACTTCACGGGTTGCGTCTTGGACTTGGGGCGGCACCTTTTGGCCAACACCTATGCAACAAGATGAGCCCCCTTAGAAAATCTAAAAGACCTCATTCACTTCTCACTCACCCCTGAACTTGGTCGGAATCCCGCTGGGATCTTCCTTCTGGGCTCCCTTGCCGTGGTAACTGTGCGGCTGTTGGTAGCCGCCTCTGCTTTTCGAGCACTTTCGCTGGTTAACTGATTTCACACTTTTTACTCAACCGACCACTTTGGATGCCCAATTAGGAATGGCGGCTAGTGACGCCGCAATAAAGGCGGCAACCTATCTCTCCACCTAATTGGAGAAATTCTCTCAATCAGAGAAAGTCTGACATTTCGCCCTGTTACCCCAACTGATCTAACCCTGCCAGGCCACCAATTCTCCCCATCGAGATCTAGATGGCGCCACCGATTTTTTTACTTCGTATCTAGATGGCGTTGGACCATCTGCAGCTGCACCAAGCGCTACAAATACCCCCCGCTAAAGATCTGTCTTGGGGGTTACACATCCAAGACAGATAAACCAAAGCAAAAGGGCAGCTCTACTACTGCTTCATATCCTTTGCATGATACCGGCCAACATACTTCCCTTGCAGGTCCTCTAGATCGTAATATGATTGGCCAACTCTCTTTTCAACTCTGCCCTTTAAGTACGTTGGAGCTAACTTGGCATTGTATCCCGCCACAAATTTACTTTGTTTAAAATTACGTCTATACACCTCTTGCCCTTCCGCGTAAGATATATCCCTGGAACGCAGATTATACTGGCGCGAGTTCTTTTCATTTAGCCTCTTCATTACGTCGCAGGCCTTACTACGAATTATATCCAATGAATCCTCTCGGGTAAACATCGCTGACCTGTCTTCCAACATTTGCAAATTCCTCAATAGTTTAAAAGTCGAACCGGAAGATATATAATGCTGTCCGAAAACCATATAATAAGGTGAAGTGCCAATACTTGAATGGACAGCCGACCGCTCCCACTCCTTGACCGTGGGTATGGTCCGAGAAAATCTACAAACAACCTCTGGAAGAATCTCTGGGATTCCGGAGAAGTACCCATTAGCGGTCGTTGTATACAATTTGGCGCTTTTGCCATCTTGCAAGTATCGCAAGCCTGAATATATCTCTTTACATCGTTTACCAATCCTGGCCAGAAATAATACCGTCGCACCCTTTCTAATGTTTTATGAATACCTCCATGGGAAGCCACTGGATCATCGTGAGCCTTTTTCAGCACCTCTGGTACTAATTTGGGCGGAATCCAAAGTTTCCAATTAAACACATCGGGTAAGGGTTCGCCTGTGGCATGCTCTGTTCTGCGATATACCAAATTATCAGATACTGTCAGATCTGGAAGTTTCTCAGCATTGGCTTTGACCTTTTCCAATAACTCCAAGTATTCTACACTTTTAAATTCAGGTGAATCTAATTCCACTAGTAAACCCTGACTTGCATCTAAAACAGCTAACTCCGACTCATTTACTCTAGACAACGCATCTGGCACTACATTAAATTTTCCACTACGATGCTCGATTTTAAAATCGAAACTCTAAAGCTTTAATGCCCATCGAGCTAGCCGGGAATGCAAGTCCGTCTGTGACATTAGCCACTTTAAAGAGGCATGATCTGTTATATATGCGTGACCTTCTACGTAAGCTCGGAATCGTTTTATACAAATGATGGCAGCCAGACACTCTTGTTCACTTACCGTGTAGCTTTTCTGGGCGGAATTCAATTTTTTTGAAACAAATGCTATGGGATATTCATCCCCTTCATCGGATTTTTGCACTAAAACGCCTCCCAAACCTGTCTTGCTCGCATCGCAGTGTATAAAGAATGGTCTACTAAAATCTGGGCTGTGCAAAACTGGGGCCGAACACAACATTTCCTTCAGCTGCTCGAAAGCTCTTTCTCCCTCCTCTGACATTACAAACTTTTTTCTCGGCTTTAAAAGATCAGTGAGAGCGGCTGTGACAGAGGAAAAATTTTTAATGAATTTCCTGTACCACCCCGCCATTCCAAGAAAACGACGCAGAGCCTTGAGCGACTGCGGCAGAGGAAAATCTTGCATGGCCGATATTTCTCTGGGTCAGTACGTATAACGCCCTCACCAACAATATGGCCCAAGTATTTTACGCTTCGCATGCAAAACTTGCTTTTTTCGACAAAAAACCAGCTGTTTTGACAAAGCCTGCTACTAAACTCAACACTCTCATATGGGCCTCAAAACTCTCAGATATGATAAGCAAATCGTCCAAGTACACGAAAACCTCGATCGGAATAGTGAAAGCAGTCTTATCTCGCGATGCCTTATCAAGGGGAATCTGCCAATATGCATCTTTAAGGTCGAGACTGGATATAAACATCGCCTTGGGAAGTCGTCCCAAAATGCCATCTATTTGCGGCAGCGGATATGCATCCTTCTTGGTAACTGCGTTGACTTTTCGACTGTCTAAGCAGAAACGAATTTTTCCTGGCTTCTGTACCAAAACCACCGGCGATGACCAGGTACTATCTGACTCCTCCATCACCCCCAAACTCAACATCCGATCTACCTCTTCATATAGAAGTTTTTCAACTGCTGGGGAAACGGAAAAATGCCTTTGTTTCACCGGCTTTGCGTCTCCTATATCAATCGTGTGAGAAATAAGGCTGGTTTTACCTAAACCAGAAATAGCGAATGATGGAAACAGCGCCACTACAGACTTGAGTATTTCCTGTTGGCTAGTTGTAAGATCATGCGACTCCGCTATTTCCGCTATATTCATACTGGCTGGCAAAAGATCGAAAGCCTGCCAAAAATCTATTCCTAAGTAAAGATCCTGACTGAGGCTTGGAATTATATGCAGTTCTAAATCCTTAGTGATTTTCTTATACTGTACCGGAATTTTTAAACGGCCTATTATTTCTTGTCTCTTTCCATCCGCTGTACTTGCCATCGTTGCCACTCTTTTAAAAGGAATTCGACTCAAGACCACTTGCTCAGCCAATTTTCCTCCTAACGCACTCATGGCCGCTCCTGTATCAAAAACCCTAATACCACTCGATCTAACACCCGTACCTCAGCATAAGGTCGTTTATCGTATTTTTTGTAACGAATGGCATTAATGGTTTTAGCCGCACTCCAAAACGCTCTTATTCTGCTTGCATTCCTTGATCTTTTCTTCGGACAGACAGGATTCGGACTTGGCAAACGCTGATTAGATTTAACTAATTGGGGCCAAAATGTAAGCGGACTATGATTTTTTCGGACAAATTTAGTAGGTCTGTTGAACTTAGCGTTTCTACTGGTTCGTCTCTGGATTCGTCGGCTTCTGGCGCTGAACACACAACGGCTGACGAGGCTGTGTGTTCATCTTGGCGTTTTTTTGACATTTTACGCAGGAAGGTTTATATGTATTTGGACGACCACATCCAAAACAAAAGATTTTGCGTTTTCCCTCGCAGTCGTGGTACCTGTGGCCCTCTTGGCGGCAGTTCCAGCAAATTAGAGCCATGGCACCTATTTCACCGTCGACTTCGACGTCTGAAAATTCGGTCGCATCATCAGATTGGGCTTCCTCTACCAGTTCTGCCACATTTTTACGGAACGGAATCGTCTTTTGGTAGCTATAATTTCGCTTTACATCCTCTAAGAACCTTTCTCTACGCCGACAAATTTCGCGCAAGCAATCTACTGAGCTGATTCTGATATTTAACAGCTCATGACGGATTTCAGGTCTTAAATTTCTGCTCAAGGTATCTACAATATCGCGTTTTGGCATTGGATACTCTGCTCTGTGAGTGCTTGTACTCTGTATATAAAATTATCTACACTCAAGCCCTCTTTGCTGCCACTAAACCTTAGCCTCCAACTGTTAACAATTTGGCAAACTTTATCTGGCCTGTGGGCAAGCTCGTTGACTTCGGTCCTCGGTGTTGCTAGGCCTGAACCGTGCACTATGCTTGTTGGGCCTCCAACCTGAAAGTTTACCGACTCTGATAACCGCCTCGCATTTATTGCGGGAGGGACGTTAGATTGTGGCGGCATATGAGCCGCTAAGTTAACTTGAATCAGCTGGGCCATCTTTTCCGATAGCTGTGCTAGCAGATCATTTTGCATGGCTTTGACTTGTTGTGCCACAATGTTCCCTATAGCTTGCTGGGATATAGCTACCTGCTCCGATTCTTCTAAGCTTGATGACCCTGCACCTGCCGGCGTGTTTTGCCGTTTACGCTGTCGTGAGGAGTCTCTTTGCAGATCGGACAAGCATTTCTGGTCTTGGCATACGACTCGAGACTTTGTGGAATTTATGTCCACATTTAATTTGCAGCGTCGGTGCGGAAGCCAAGGTCTTTTCGCATAAAACGCATTTGGGTGCAGACCCAGCGCCTTTCTCATCGTCCGACATTATTATTCTTTCTAAATTTAAAACACTGAGTCCCCAAAATTTTAAATTACTCCTAGTTAGATACCCGTGGCTGTTATTGTTCTACTGCTTTCCGCACCTTCAAACTTAGAGATCAATGACCTCCTCAGCTCGATCAGATGTTCGCTCGTCGCGCTTCCCTTTTATCAGCAGCCGACTACAGTAGGCGAAAGGCGAAAAAACAATGAGAAGAACAAAATGTTTTGCTAAAATAATTGGTTCTGAAATACAGTTAATTAGCTGAAATAATTGTAAAACCTAAAAACGTAACAAGAAACTTGAATTAATAAACAAAAAAAATATATCATAAAATATTTTGCCAACAAGCATAGCTTATTCCCCTGCGAATAAGTACTGGCCTTGAACTGATCCAAATTTGACAATGTAAAAGAAACCAAAGAAAACAAAGACAGCAAAAAAAATCGCGCTAAACAACAACAAACAGCGCTGCTGCGCGGGTGGTCAGCCGTGGTCAGTTACCGCTCTTAACAGATAAGCGACGACTGATGTCCAAGCGACTGCTACCGCGCTCTTTTTTGCTAAGAGTAAAGTATTACACTTTTGCCATCATCTGTGGCTTGCAATTCCCTTGTAAAAGGTTGTTGCAATAAATCCTATGCAGATGCTTGATAAAAGATTATGATTTAGTTCATAAAGACTTAACCCTTTACTACAACAAATCATACGTGGTCAGACAAATCATTACTAAAATGATTGTTAGCCTGCTTCTCCTAAGCGTACTGATATGCCGTGCTTTGGGGGCTACCCTGGAAAATAGTGTATAGGAAAGCTTATGCTCCTCTGCTGCTTCCGTTTGACGTGGCCGACTGACCTACTACTGATAATTCGGTTAGTCGTTCTTCCAAATCGCCAGATCGGAAGTGCAGCGGAACTGAGAGAATTTTTGTTTTGAAAGTGAACGCCAGCAGCTGTGTTACTACCAAACACTCTGGTTTAGCACACTGCCGAATTGCTGACACCCTAGATGGAGAAAAGAAATGATGTATGAGTTTGAGAGCACATTTTAAATGTGGCCGAAACGATGGGCGCCAAAGAATTAATAATCATTATTAACTGAATTATTTATAATTGTAACGAATCACGAATAATTCCGAGTTCAGGCGAAATGGAATACATGGAACTGAGCGCACGCGAGCGTTGGTCCGGCTGCTGCTTGTCGGCAATGAGGGGGTGGTGGTCTTGCTTCAGATTCCATAGATGCCTTTTTTGATCCTAAACATTTTAAACATATTTATTAAAACTAAGACGAAATAATACTCTTAAAAATAGACATAAAAATTATGGTGAATAAATAAATAAATATTGAAATTGACATGTATGAACGTATATAACGGTTAATATAAATAATAATTAAAAATATATTAATGATCAAAAATGCGACTAATGAAATTAATGGTAAGTCCTAATACAATGAAATTTATTTCGGGCAAATTAGTTGCTTAAGGCAGAGTATTTGATTGACATCGTGCGTGAGGATAGGAATACTTTTAAACGGCGACTGGGTTGCGTTCGCGCAAACATATAAATGCATTTAAATTTCTTTTGGTTATTTTGCCTTTGCTTACGTTTCCTTTTTCAAGAGGCCCTAGCGAACGGTAGCGTATGATTTATTCTTTTCTTTTTGTAACAGCATAACTATACGCAATGTAGGAACATTCTTGTAGGGGTAATATCGGGATTTATGGAATTAATATCACTCACCAATTTTCTTTAAACATCCATCGATGAAAGCGCTTTCGGCGACGGTAGTCTGCTGTTTGGGAGGAACTAGAAATATTATTTTTTTGAACATTCCCGATGCCACTAAATGAACGTTAGTACTTTTAATTCTTATTCCTTTTTTTTTTTTTTTTTTTTTTTGGTAATATAAACCTAATTCGTTTTTCTTTTTCTTTTAAGCTACCAATAAAACAACACCACGATAGCCACACATTCCATATTCTCTAACTCACTTAAACACTCACTCCATTTGAGTACAAAAAAAAAATTATTAAAAAAAAAAACTTTGACTAAATTAACTTTACTTATTTCCGCACATCATTGCAGCTTTTTGCTGCTTAACTTTTTTAGTTGGGCTGACGATAAAACTATTGGCAATTAATATGCCATTTTTCTTAATATGATGAGACTTTTAACACCACCGACGAATTTTGCGACACTCTCGCTCTCCCGCCGGACGCTGACTTGACCGCTGATTTCTTTTTATGTTTTCTGCCGGCCGTCCATCCGTGGTCTCCTCCTTCTCCTCTTTGGAGCGCCGATCACTGGTGGCTTTTTGCGCTTTGGTGGCTTCACAGCACTGCAAAAAAAACCTGGTGTCTGCTTCTAACTTCACGGGTTGCGTCTTGGACTTGGGGCGGCACCTTTTGGCCAACACCTATGCAACAAGATGAGCCCCCTTAGAAAATCTAAAAGACCTCATTCACTTCTCACTCACCCCTGAACTTGGTCGGAATCCCGCTGGGATCTTCCTTCTGGGCTCCCTTGCCGTGGTAACTGTGCGGCTGTTGGTAGCCGCCTCTGCTTTTCGAGCACTTTCGCTGGTTAACTGATTTCACACTTTTTACTCAACCGACCACTTTGAATGCCCAATTAGGAATGGCGGCTAGTGACGCCGCAATAAAGGCGGCAACCTATCTCTCCACCTAATTGGAGAAATTCTCTCAATCAGAGAAAGTCTGACATTTCGCCCTGTTACCCCAAATGATCTAACCCTGCCAGGCCACCAATTCTCCCCATCGAGATCTAGATGGCGCCACCGATTTTTTACTTCGTATCTAGATGGCGTTGGACCATCTGCAGCTGCACCAAGCGCTACAAAGATAAGACCCACATTCAAAGACCCCTATTTGTAGTGCACTCCGATGTTTTTGGTCCGATTACTTCAGTTTCTCTAAATGAAAAGAATTACTTTGTGATCTTTGTTGATCAGTTTACCCACTATTGTGTAACTTACTTACAAAAACACAAATTTGATGTATTAAAAATGTTTGAAGACTTTGTAGCGAAAAGTAAAGCTCATTTTAATTTGAAAATTGTTATTTTGTACATAGACAATGTTAGAGAATACCTCTCAAATGAAATGCGTCAGTTTTGTGGTAGGAAAGATATTACTTACTTACAGTGCCACACACACCTCAACTTAATGGTGTTTCAGAAAGGATGAATAGAACCATTAGAGAAAAAGCTCGTGCCATGGTAAGTGGTGCAAAACTTGACAAAAGCAGTGTTAACTGCAACTTATTTAGTTAACAGAACTCAAAGCAGAGCAATTGTTGATAGTATGATGACCCCGTATGAAATGTGGCATAATAGAAAACCCAATTTAAAACATTTAAGAGTGTTTAATGCAATAAAACCAAAAAAGGAAAGCTACGAACCAAATGGTTTTCAATTGTGGGATGCTGTTAATGAAAAGTTTCTCTTTGCAAGAGATTTGGTTGTCGATGAAACCAATATGGTTAATTCTAGAGCTGTTAAATTTGAAGCAGTGTTTCCGAATGATAGTAAGGAAATTAATTAAACTAAATTCCCGAATGATAGTTAGGAAATTAATGAAACTAAATTTTCGAATGATAGTAAGGAAGTTAATGAAACAAAATTTCCGAAGGAAAGGAAAACTACAAAACAAAATTCCTGAATGATAGTAAGGAAATTGATTAAAATTTTCTGAATGAGAGTAGGAAAAGAAAGGGAGATGATTTCCTGAATGATAGTAAAAAATCGAACAACTCGAGTAAGATAAATGAAACATGAAACATGAAATTGGAAATCAATTAAATACTGATGAAATTGAAATAACGAGTAGAAGAAGTGAGAGATTAAAAAAAAAGCCACATATTTCATATAATGAAGATGATAATAGTTTAAACAAATTCATATTAAATGCTCACACTGTTTTTAACGATGTTCCAAATACATTTGATGAAATTTAGTATAGGAATGATAAATTTTTTTGGGAGGAAGTCATAAAAACAGAATTAAGTGCTCATACATTAAGTAATACATAGACAATAACAGAAAGGCCTAAACATAATAACATTGTAGATAGCAAATGGGTATTTTCCGTTAATTACAACGAACTAGGAAATCCAATAAGATATAAGGCTAGATTAGTTGCACGAGGATTTACTAAAAAAATACCAAGTCGATTATGAAGAGACCTTTGCTCCTGTAGCTAGAGTTTCTAGTTTTCGATTTATCTTATCGTTAGCAGTTCAATATAACTTGAAGGTTCATCAAATGGATGAATTAAATGAGGAACTATATATGCGACCTCTTCAGTAGATAGCTGTATTTATATTCTTGATAAAGGTGTTATGTGTTATTATACGTTGATGATGTGGTAATAGCTACGGGGTACATGATATCAATGAATAATTTCAAAAAGTATTTAAATGAAAAGTTTAGGATGACCGACTTTAAAGAAATAAAGCATTTTATTGGTATTAGAATAGAAATGTATTAAGATAAAATTTGTTTGAGCCAAGCTGCATATGCTAAAAGAATTTTAAATAAATTTAACATGGAAATTTGCAGTGCAGTAAGTACCAAGCAAACTTAATTATGAATTACATAATTCTGATGAAAACTTATAGGATGTTTAATGTACATAATGCTTTGTACACGTCCAGACTTAACAACAGCAGTAAACATTTTAATTAGGTATAATAGTAAAAATAATTCCGAGTTATGGCAGTGTTAAATAAGTGTTTTAAGGTATTTAAAGGGCACTGTTGATATGATACTAATTTTAAATTAATTGGTTATGTAGATTCTGATTAGGGTGGTAATGAAATTGATAGAAAAAGTACCACAGGGTATTTATTAAAAATGTTTGATTTAAACCTAATTTGCTGGAACACTAATAGACAAAACTCAGTAGCAGCCTCATCAACTGAAGCTGAGTACATGGCGTTATTTGAAGCTGTGAGAGAAGCGTTGTGGCTGAAATCTCTCCTTAAAAGCGTTTATATAAACCTTGTAACTCCAATTAAAATCTACAAAGATAACCAAGGCTGTATCAGTATAGCAAATAAGCCTTCATGTCTCAAACGAGCCAAACATGTTGATATAAAATATCTTGAGTATATTTGCACAGAGAACTTGCTGATATCTTTACCTGCTGCTAAATTTTTGGAGTTAGGAACTGAATTGGGATTACTGCACGACGACTGATCTACAGATTGCTGATGCTATTTTTTAATTAAATATTTTCGTTAGTTTGTAAAACATAAGTTACTAAAATTTAATTTTTTTTTTAAACATGTAAGACTAATCTGATCTGGTTTTTCAAAGTTTTCCCCGTATCCTTGCAGCGAATGCTGGATCAGATAATTATTCCCAGAATGCACACCGCACAAGTATATACAAATTACAAAACATTACTATATGATAAGTTTATGAATTATAAATTTTATATTTGAGGGGGCGTGTTGGAGTACCCCTATTCCTTATACAAAAATATCTTTTCTTGTTCTTATGTTATATTCCATATACAATATGAATGGAAGTATTTTAAGGTTGGCTCTTTCTCATTCTGTGCAAATTTCTGCAAGTAAATTACATGTGCTGGTGTTGTGGTATAAAATATAAATCTGAAAACTTAAAGCCAATCCTGTGTTTTTAATCTATAAAAAGAACATAAACTACAATAGGAAGATTAAACTTGTTAATTTTTTTAGCCAACCCGACACGAATAATTTTCTTGTGTATGTTTGTTGGTAATTACGCCTGGGTCACCATGAAAATTTAATAGTAGTTTGTATTAACGAACGCGAAACTTGTGTGACTTCAGTAGGATTCGGATAATTTATTTGCGATAATAACTTTTTTAGCTTTGCTACAAGCGACATAACGGCTCTCAAATTCTAAAGAATTTAGTCTAGCGTCGCAGTTGGCAGTTCGTAAACATTTGCTTTTTCTTAAGCTATCGAGTGAGATGTCGCTTTTGTCCCATTTTAAAATGTTTGATGATTTAATAAGTGAATTGTTGGCAGTAGGTGCAAAAATAGAAGAGATGGATAAGGTGTCTCAATTGATGATCACATAACCTTCGTCTTACGACGGTGTCATCGCAGCCAGAGAGACGTTATCAGAAGAAAATTTGACATTGCATTGCATTGCATTCATGGTGAAAGTAGTGGAAGACCAACCGGGGCTATATATTTGTGGATCATCTAATACGCCGATACTATGGAGTTGGTGCCGCCATTGAAGACCGCTGTGGCTAAGCAAGGCGAATATATTTTCGCATCTAAGCGTGGCATCGTGCGTCTGCGCAATGACTGGAGGACGTGCTGTATTGACAAGAACGGTGTAACCATTTTTAAAAATGGGTTGACGGTGATTGAGAACACAGGAATCTTAAATTAAGTTTCAGGCATATACCATAGATGCGAAACATAAAAATAATTTTCGATTATGGCATGAGAGGCTTGGCCATATTATTAATGGCAAACTGTTAGAAATAAAAAGAAAAAATATATTTGTTGATAACACCCTTTTAAATAACTAAGAAATATTCCATGAAATTTGTGAATCATGTTTAAATTAAAAACAAGCAAGGTTACCGTTTCAGCAATTTAAAGATAAGACCCACATTCAAAGACCCCTATTTGTAGTGCACTCCGATGTTTGTGGTCCGATTACTCCAGTTTCTCTAAATGAAAAGAATTACTTTGTGATCTTTGTTGATCAGTTTACACACTATTGTGTAACTTACTTACAAAAACACAAACATGATGTATTAAAAATGTTTGAAGACTTTGTAGCGAAAAGTGAAGCTCATTGTAATTTGAAAATTGTTATTTTGTACATAGACAATGTTAGAGAATACCTCTCAAATGAAATGCGTCAGTTTTGTGGTAAGTATGGTATTACTTATCATTTAACAGTGCCACACACACCTCAACTTAATGGTGTTTCAGAAAGGATCATTAGAACCATTACAGAAAAAGATCGTGCCATGGTAAGTGGTGCAAAACTTGACAAAAGCAGTGTTAACTGTAACTTATTTAGTTAACAGAACTCAAAGCAGAGCAATTGTTGATAGTATGATGACCCCGTATGAAATGTGGCATAATAGAAAACCCAATTTAAAACATTTAAGAGTGTTTAATGCAACTATTTATGTGCACAATAAAACAAAAATAGGAAAGCTACGAACCAAATGGTTTTCAATTGTGGGATGCTGTTAATGAAAAGTTTCTCGTTGCAAGAGATTTGGCTGTCGATGAAACCAATATGGTTAATTCTAGAGCTGTTAAATTTGAAGCAGTGTTTCCGAATGATAGTAAGGAAATTAATTTAACTAAATTCCCGAATGATAGTTAGGAAATTAATGAAACTAAATTCTCGAATGAGAATAAAACAAAATTTCCGAATGAAAGGTAAACTACAAAACAAAACTCCTGAATGATAGTAAGGAAATTGATTAAAATTTTCTGAATGAGAGTAGGAAAAGAAAGGGAGATGATTTCCTGAATGATAGTAAGGAATTGAACAACTCGAGTGAAAAAAATGAAACATGAAACATGAAATTGGAAATCAATTAAATACTGATGAAATTGAAATAACGAGTAGAAGAAGTGAGAGATTAAAAACAAAGCCACATATTTCATATAATGAAGATGATAATAGTTTAAACAAATTCATATTAAATGCTCACACTGTTTTTAACGATGTTCCAAATACATTTGATGAAATTTAGTATAGGAATGATAAATTGTTTTGGGAGGAAGTCATAAAAACAGAATTAAGTGCTCATACATTAAGTAATACATAGACAATAACAGAAAGGCCTAAACATAATAACATTGTAGATAGCAAATGGGTATTTTCCGTTAATTACAACGAACTAGGAAATCCAATAAGATATAAGGCTAGATTAGTTGCACGAGGATTTACTAAAAAATACCAAGTCGATTATTAAGAGACCTTTGCTCCTGTAGCTAGAGTTTCTAGTTTTCGATTCATCTTATCGTTAGCAGTTCAATATAACTTGAAGGTTCATCAAATGGATGGATTAAAAGAGGAACTATATATGCGACTTCCTAAAGGTGTACCATGCAATGGTGACAATATATGTAAATTGAATATGGCAAGTTACGGACTTAAACAAGCAGCTAGATGCTGGTTTGAAGTTTTTGAGCAAGCATTAAAAGACTGTGATTTTGTGAACTCTTCAGTAGATAGCTGTATTTATATTCTTGATAAAGGTGTTATGTGTTATTATACGTTGATGATGTGGTAATAGCTACGGGGAACATGATATCAATGAATAATTTCAAAAAGTATTTAAATGAAAAGTTTAGGATGACCGACTTTAAAGAAATAAAGCATTTTATTGGTATTAGAATAGAAATGTATTACGATAAAATTTGTTTGAGCCAAGCTGCAAATTTTAAAAGAATTTTAAATAAATTTAACATGGAAATTTGCAGTGCAGTAAGTACCAAGCAAACTAAATTATGAATTACATAATTCTGATGAAAACTGCAATGCTCCATGTCGTAACCTAATAGGATGTTTAATGTACATAATGCTTTGTACACGTCCAGACTTAACTACAGCAGTAAATATTTTAAGTAGGTATGATAGTAAAAATAATTCCGAGTTATGGAAGTGTTAAAAAGGGTTTAAAGGTATTGAAAGGGCACTGTTGATATGATACTAATTTTAAATTAATTGGTTATTTAGATTCTGATTGGGGAGGTAATGAGTACCACAGGGTATTTATTAAAAATGTTTTATTTAAACCTAATTTGCTGGAACACTAATAGACAAAACTCAGTAGCAGCCTCATCAACTGAAGCTGAGTACATGGCGTTATTTGAAGCTGTGAGAGAAGCGTTGTGGCTGAAATCTCTCCTTAAAAGCGTTTATATAAACCTTGTAACTCCAATTAAAATCTACAAAGATAACCAAGGCTGTATCAGTATAGCAAATAAGCCTTCATGTCTCAAACGAGCCAAACATGTTGATATAAAATATCTTGAGTATATTTGCACAGAGAACTTGCTGATATCTTTACCTGCTGCTAAATTTTTGGAGTTAGGAACTGAATTGGGATTACTGCACGACGACTGATCTACAGATTGCTGATGCTATTTTTTAATTAAATATTTTCGTTAGTTTGTAAAACATAAGTTACTAAAATTTTTTTTTTTTTTAAACATGTAAGACTAATCTGATCTGGTTTTTCTAAGTTTTCCCCGTATCCTTTCAGCGAATGCTGAATCAGATAATTATTCCCAGAATGCACACCGCACAAGTATATACAAATTACAAAACATTACTATATGATAAGTTTATAAATTATAAATTTTATATTTGAGGGGGCGTGTTGGAATGCCCTTATTCCTTTTACAAAAATATTTTTTCTTGTTCTTATGCCATATTCCAAATACAATATGCATGGAAGTATTTTAAGGTATTAATAAAAAACATATTCTATGGCCACACTGGCTCTTTCTCATTCTGTGCAAATTTCTGCAAGTAAATTGCATGTGCTGGTGTTGCGGTATAAAATATAAATCTGAAAACTTAAAGCCAATCGTGTGTTTTTATTCTATAAAAAGAACATAAACTACAATAGGAATATTAAACTTGTTAATTTTTTAGCCAACCCGACACGAATAATTTGCTTGTGTATGTTTGTTGGTAATTGTTATAGTTTTTCACAGAAAATATTGGTAAACAAACCGCGAACTCTACTGCGATTACGCCGGGGTCTCCATGAAAATTTAACAGTAGCTTGTATTAACGAACGAGAAACTTGTGTGACTTCAGTAGGATTCGGATAATTTATTTGCGATAATAACTTTCTTAACTTTGCTACAAGCGACATAAAGGCTCGTTAAATTCTAAAGAATTTAGATGCGGTATATGAACGAAAAAGTCTAGCGTCGCAGTTGGCAGTTCGTAAACATTTGCTTTCCCTTAAGCTATCGAGTGAGTTGTCGCTTTTGTCCCATTTCAAAATTTTTGATGATTTAATAAGTGAATTGTTGGCAGTAGGTGCAAAAATAGAAGAGATGGATAAAGTGTCTAATTTGATTTTTTTTTTTTTTTACATATGCATTTTATTTATTGAATCTTCTCTAAACTGATACTAACAATACGTATATAAAATCTTAAATTAAAAACTATATATGACAGTCAAGATGACTGACGCGAGATGTAAGGGCTCTAATGACTATTGCTGAGCTGGAAGGTAATTTCGTTGTAATCGGGTCCGATTCGAAACCCTGGCAAGGCCCCTGGCCAGTGTTACGGGAGCGGGGTAAGAAATAAAACCAGAAAGAAATAGATACCGTAACCAGAGACAGAAGACACTGTGAACTGCAGGTGGCGAAACACCGAAGTTGGTCAATACAGTAACCAGCAACGAATTGGTCAGAGTAAGCAATTCATACGAACATACAACCGACAATAGGTGTATGCAGCAATTAATATGAAACCTAGCAGAACCCAGAAGTGGGGCAGTAAGCCAGAAAAAGGGGAAATTCTGTACCTAAGTGGGAACACTTCGATGACCCGGAAGCAAAACCACCGGTATAAAAGAGCCCCACCTCAGGTTCAAAGGGGTAGTAAAAAAGATTATTGCGAATCGGGCAGTCGGAGTCCAAGATAACCGCGTTAGGTCCACTACCGGCGAAAACAGTAAACGCGAAGGACCTGTCCGAGTGATTAAAGTTAGAACCCGATAGAAATATAACTTATATATCATGGGATCTACAACCTCGACGGCATCCGACGACACAGCAAACGTGGTGAACAACGTTGAAATTGTAGACCACAAGGAGGACATAACCAAAGTCTACAATGTTTTGTGCCTCATTACTGGACTCTTGATCCTTATGTTGATTCTGAGCTTCCTCCGGATATACAAGCGATTTGTACAGAGACGTCGGGACCACGGACACGAGCTGGAGAAAATCATGGCTGTCGCCGCCAATTGGCCAGAAAGGAGCCAGCACTAATATATCAGCCCGTGCAAAGATAAAAACTACATCATTATTATTATTATTTCAATTTTCGACAAAACAATAAACAATACCCATTCATAATAAACCAGCAATTAAATACAAGCAAAAGACCAAAGTTTTGATTTGTAATTGGAACCACCAGAAGAAACCTCAGCTAGAAGTGCTACCGTCAACCGTCGCGAGTGCCGTTTTCACTCTTCTCTTACTCGCAATTCGTAGCGCCGTAAAGCGAATAACTTTTTTTTTCTGTTTGTGAAATAAGACCAACATCGCGCAATTGCCCAAGAAATGACAATTAACATAATTTTTTTTATACAAATTAATCCAACACCTTATTAATAATGCTAAGAGATTTGCACTAATATAAATACATTTATGCATATGTGTATAATTAATTTTCCAAACCCAGAATACCACAATGAGAGCTCTCGTCGATGGAAATAAAAAGGGGTAAGTGAATTGTGTTCGACTCACTGTCAAGCAAACTTTATATATATATATTTACACATATGCGTATATACCTAGATCTTTGTGCAATTTAAACATTTAGATGTATATATATATAGTCTTCATACATTAGATTTAACGTCCTGTAAGATTCATATTATTATTTTTATAAATTAGCCCAAAATATTATTCTTAAATATATATATTCATTCTTAATGTTTCTTTTTTTATAAGTTAATACAAATATTACATACACTATATACAGAATATTTCTCAATTTAATTAATTTGGCACCCCAATTTACTCTTATATTTGTCAATTAAATGTGCATTTTTTAATTAAAAATCTTTTTAATAAATTGTAATATGAAGCAGAACTCAATAATGTCTTGGTAAACGTTTATAAAAGGGGGAGCTGGCGCAAATGGAAAAACTCGGGTCAAGAACAATGACATAACTTTCGACTGACGACATTGACACTAGGGGATCGCATTGCAGTGGCCGGCGGCGATCCATCGGCATACGGGACGTATGAAGGGGCAGGGTAAAACAGCCACACGCTGCCGATCGAAATTCGGTCAAGCGCTCGAACTAGCTACTTGAGAAGCTTGTGGGCAGCGACGACAAATGACAAAACGAACTGAACAATCTCTATATTTTTCCTAAGGCAAGATAAATTTATTCTCGTTATGTAGGGGAGGGAGTGGTTTCCAAAGAACCCACCCCATCTGGCGAGCTTAGCCGGCACCCAGCGTGCCTACTCAGAACGCAACTCCCTCGGCCCAAGTCCTGTGGACTGGGCACTAAAACACCGACGTAACAGAATTGGCGCCCAACGAAGGATTCTTCGCATCCTTAGAGCTAGGACTTTTAACATCTGAAGATTTTTTGTTTTACGTATTAAAAGGTTACGATTTCAAAAATCGGAATACCGGATGTAGGGCATATCTGAAAACTTACATGCTATACATAATTTTCAATTTTTCCGAACAAAGATCAAAAATAGTTTGTTTCGACACCTAAAATTCCTCTCCGCAGGTATAGTTAATTTAATTGTTTTTTGTACATATAAAGTCCCCAACTTCAGTGACAGTCTGAATTGAGAAGGCCTCTCAATCGGAACTTTGTCTCAGAATAGCCATGCGACTTTGTGACTCTTTTTAATATCCAGTAAAGTGCGTTGTAACTGAAAATTTTATAGTCCTTATATAATATTATCAAATCACGTGCAAGACCGACATAGCATTTTTAGGGAACAAACTTAAATTTTTTTTGGGTTTTCTCTGGCCGACGCTATCCACTTGAATCAGGCAAGGACCCGGTCGCTCGAGAGGTTCGAGTCCAGAGGAAACCGATTGACCAAGAGGGGGGAGGGGGCGAACAGACCAAATCCGTACAAACCGACGCTATCCGTTTGAACCAGGCAAGAACCAGGTCGCTCGAGAGGTTCGAGTCTGTACGGATTTCACCAATACAAGGGCGGGAGGACGGAATCTATCTCTCTGGCCGACGCTATCCGCTTGTACTAGGCATGAACCAGGTCGCTCGAGAGGTTCGAGTCCAGAGAGAGAGGAAACAGGGAGGCAATTTCTTTCGTCTGTCTGAAATAAAGCTCTAGTCGTCTGTCTGTGAGCAAGTCTACCCGTTTCCGACGACTGGGAGGGAGAGGGTTTGGAACAGTTCCTTCTACGGGGAATCAGCACTCCGGTGGAGGCTGTAGTCCTGGGAAGAGGTCACAAGGACATGAATGGAACTGGTGTCTCCGGTGGAGACCAGTTGAATCCTATCATAAAATTCACTTATTTAGGGACCTTTTTAATAACTTCTTGGGGGCTTAATTTCGGACGGTTTCTTGACCCATAAACAACTTCCAATGCCAGCGAACCCGATTTAAAAATTTCTGTATTCTCTTCATAATACAATTGTCAAATAAAACTGCTGTTGTGTGCAAAAACAATCAAGCAGCGTAAAAAAGTGAACGAAAACACATTTGTCCAGTTTTTTTGAGTCGCGTCTTGGCTCAAGTGTCTTTGTCGTCGTCATTCAAGTTGGTAATTTGAAGATTTTTATATTTTTCTGATTTAACAAAAAAAAGTGTGGCAGGCGTATGCCACTATCAAGGTTGGTTATTGTTTATTTATTATTTAATTACTTCGGCACGAGCCAAAACCTTGAAATAAGAAGATAGGTCAGTAAATGGCAGGGAAGAGGAAAAAGGTAACGTTGACAATACCGCCTACTAGGACTGCAAGGGCTTCAACCTTAGCCGCAAGACAGGCCTGGAGAGAACTTAATTCCATGGACCAACATAATCAGAATGACTCTGGCAGACGAAACTGCAACAGTGCATGGGAGATATCGGGAGCTGAGCACCGACCAACAGAGAACCGGAACGTTAGATTGGACAAGTGGAATCTTAAATTTGATGGGACCAGCCGAGGGATGTCAATAGAAAGTTTTCTCTTCCGAGTAGATCGCATGAAAGCACTGTATGGGTATACAGATGAACAGGTATTCCGAGAATTTCACTGTTTACTCACTGGCTCCGCCAGCAAATGGTATTGGCAAATGCTTGAAGACAAAGCGGACGACCATTATTTTGGGTACCACTCGTTAACCCGAGCGATGACCAGAGCCTTTTCGACATCGGAGAACGACTATGTCACCATAAAAGAGTTAATGGAACGACGGCAGGGATATAACGAGAGTTTGGAGGATTATATTTCTGCGATGCACAATCTGCAGTTTAAACTAAGAAATAAGATTCCAGAATCCAACCTGGTGGAGATATTGAAGGAGAACCTTAATTCGCAGATGGGAGCCTTTTTGTTGGCGTCAAGCATATCGACATTAGCCGAGCTTAAGAGGGAAGGAATACGGGTCGAAAAATGGTTGAAGGACAAGATGTCGCGCCCGCGGCACGTTAACGAAATCATAAATGAATCGGAAGAAGGATATGAAGCCGATGACTACCAGGTGGAGGCTTTTCAGAACAACCGGCCACCGAAGGGAGCTGGAATGGTAAAGCCAGCAAGAGGAAATCCATTTCGTCAAAACTTGGACAAGAAAACCTTGGAGTCAATGGGAACGGAACCCGGAGGGGAATGCACGTCCCCGTTTCATACATACCTTTGCTACACGTGCAATAAGCCGGCGGACTTTTATCGCCACCGTAAAAGTGTAGACGGAACAGGGTGCCAAGCCCGGTTCCATGCAACGCAGTGTCATTATTGTGGTAAAAACGACTCTTATCACTCTACTCACTCTTCTTTTTTACGGAAAAGTCTGATCGGAGAGCCGGGGAAGACCGGTCAGAAAAACGACACCCCGAGACAATAAAAGAGGCGACCTCAAGCCCCGCATAGATATCGTCTCATAAGACATGGTATCAGCGTAAGGCAGAGTACGAGGAGGCTCGCGCCCGTATCTTTAATACGGCACAAGAGGAAGAAGACGAAAGGAGTAACCGGAACAATAAGAAACTTCGACACCTGCACCAGACCCTGGAGACTGCACGGGAACTTAAAAGAAAATTAGTTGCGTCTATCATCAGCCTGAAAAATGACAACCGTCTTTTTGCCAAGACAAAAGTAGACGGCGAAGAGATTGTAGCCTTATTGGATACAGGGGCAAGTGCCAACTGCATTGGCAACGGAGCGGAGCTGTTTTTACAACGGAGGCAGCATAAGATGCAAAGATTAACCAGACAAAACGTACAAACGGCCAGTGGGGGGAAAACTCAAGTTACAGGCATGATCACTCTGCCGGTAGAATGGGAAGGCGAAACAAAAGAATTGGAATTTTTAATAGTGCCCGCCCTACAGCAACACTTTTATTTCGGAATAGAATTTTGGGAGGAATTTAAGTTGCCTTTACCGGGGAAACGCCTATTAGAGGTTGCGGAGTTAGATACAGTAGCGCCCGAAGAAGAGAATCCCGAACGCCCCGAAACTGCATACACCCCACACAAACTTACCGAACAATAGGAAAGCACCCTTAAAAAGGTAGTCAACACCTTCCCATCCTGTACGGATATGGGCTTAGGGAAAACCGAGTTAGAAGAACATGTCATAGAGGTTACCCAGGAGAATTTACCTATCAAGCAGAGGCATTGTCCCATCTCACCAGCAAAGCAGAAACTGGTATTTGCCGAACTCGACCGAATGATAAAATTAGGGGTAATAGAGGAAAGTAACAGTAGTTGGAGTTCCCCTGTGACCCTAGTACAAAAGGGCCCCAAAAATCGCCTTTGCCTAGACGCCCGCAAAGTTAATGCCCGGACTGTAAAGGACGCATACCCGTTACCACACATAGAGGGTCTACTAAGTCGTCTACAAGAAACGTTCTTTATATCTGCTATCGACCTAAAAGATGCATTTTGGCAAATACCGCTGGAAGCAAAAAGTAGAGAAAAAACAGCTTTCACAGTGCCAGGACGACCTTTATACCAATTTACCGTCATGCCGTTCGGCCTGTGTAATGCTGCCCAGCGCATGTGCAGACTGATGGACAAAGTAATTCCAGCAGCATTAAGAGAATTCGTTTTCGTATACCTGGATGATTTACTGGTCTGTTCTCCAACTTTTGAAGAACATTTGGAAATGTTGCGACAGGTCAGTGATTGCCTGAGGAGAGCAAAATTAACAATCAATGTGGCAAAAAGTAAGTTCTGTTACAGCCAAGCTAAATACCTGGGGTATGTAGTAGGTGGGGGTTGCATAAAAACCGATCCAGCAAAGATAAAGGCTATTCAAGAATTCCCACAGCCAATATCCGCTAAACAGATGCGGATATTTTTGGGAATGACAGGGTGGTACCGGCGTTTTATACAAAACTACGCTCAAACGGCAGCACCGCTTCATGAAAGCCTCAAAAAGGACCGAGTCAGGAAATATGAGCTCGAGGAAGAGGGTATTAAAGCCTTTGAGGCACTGAAGACCAGCCTGGTATCAGCACCTGTGTTAACAACTCCGGATTTTTCAAAACCTTTCACGATTCAGTGCGATGCATCGACGACCGGAGTCGGAGGGGTGTTGTTCCAGACAGATGAAGAGGGTGGCGAGCATCCTATCGCGTACATGTCCTCGAAACTGGACAAAGCCCAAAGGAACTACAGCATCACTGAACTTGAATGTTTAGCGGCAATATTGAGCATCAGAAAGTTCCGCCCATACGTTGAAGGAATGCCTTTCAAGGTCATAACAGATCATGCTAGTCTAAAGTGGCTCATGGGCCAGAAAGATTTATCAGGCAGACTAGCAAGGTGGAGTTTGAAACTACAGGCCTTTGATTTTGAAATCGAACATCGGAAAGGGTCACAAAATGTGGTTCCAGATGCGCTTTCAAGGGTACATATGGATGAAGTAACAGCGGGACTTAGCGATGCGGCAGAGATTAACATAGACCTACAATCAGCAGCGTTCCAGTCGAAAGAATACAAAGAATTGGCTCAAGCTGTTGAAAAACACGCAGAAAATACTCCGGATACCCAAACGTCCGAAGGATACGTTTATAAGAGGGTAGGATTCCGAACAGGCGAAATAATTAATGAGGACCGTGCTTGGAAGCTGTGGGTTCCAGAGGAACTTCGGCAAGACCTAGTTCATCAGGCCCACCATTCTCAAATGGCAGGACATGGCGGCATACACAAAATCTTAGCTCGACTAAGGCAGTTATATTACTGGCCCGCTATGACGGTTGATGTACAAAGAACTGTTAAGAATTGTGAAATTTGCAGAGTCAGCAAAACAACGAACAAATCCAGCCGACCGCCAATGGGAAAACAACGAATAACTGAGCGGCCAGGACAAAGACTTTACATTGATTTCATGGGACCATATCCCCGTACCAAATCCGGAAACACCGTGATCTTTGTGTTTCTGGACCATTTCACCAAATTCGTCTGGCTAGAGGCAATGCGAAAAGCAACCGCATCAGCCGTAGTAACCTTCCTTGAAAGAAACATATTTCATCAATTCGGAGTGCCAGAATATATTCACTCCGATAACGGTAAGCAATTTGTGTCGTCAACATTTGCCGAGTTAGTCAGCCAATATGGAATCCGACACGTTCGAACGGGCTTCTATTCGCCACAAGCAAATGCAGCAGAACGAGTAAACCGATCCATGCTACAAATGATCAGGTCAGCCACGGACAAAGACCAGCGGCATTGGGACGCACACCTGAGTCGAATCTTGTGTACACTACGAAGTGGCTATCACGGAGCTTTGGGACTGGAACCATATTATGCAATGTTTGGGACCAACATGGTCACACACGCAAGTGCGTATCCGATCATGAGACGTATCGGCGGTATATCAGCAACAGATCAAGCTCTATGCTTGGCGGATAAGATGGAACTCATACGCAGTGTAGTTAAGCAAGGGTTAGCCCGGGCACACGAAAAAGCTGAAAGAACGTATAATACACGCAGTAAGGAAATTGAATTTGCAGTAGGTCAGGTGGTATACCGAAAAAACTACAAGCAGAGTACCCGAATGGAAGGGTATAATGCAAAGCTAGGGCCCAATCGGGTACGGTGTCTCATACTTGGACGCAAGGGAGGGTCGCTGTACGAATTAGGGAATTTAGCTGGAAAAAGTATTGGAGTATATCATGCCAAAGACCTTTTCGCTGCTTGAAACTGGTTGAAAACCAACAGCAATCAGTGCAATTGTACTACACAGCAAAGGAGGATCGTTCTTTTTTTTGGAGCAGCCAGAAAGAAAGAAGCAAATAACTATGAAACTCATGCAAGACATCGAGAACACGAGGGAGGCCGTGAAGATGCATCTGGAAAGGTGCGAGGCCGAGGGAAGACCCCTCCCCTCAGAAGCTGACGCTCGGGACCGCAGAGACATAGCGGTGGACGAGCGGGAAAGACTCGCCTGGGTTGAAACTGAACTAGAAGATACACTACGAGCAACGCAGTGGGAAATTGAGAAGACCACGGCAAGGACAAACGCCGATTACAACCGCCTCAACGAACTAATTCGGTTGAGGGACGCAACACAGCGGGACCTGCGGATATGGGAGGAGGACTACCGCCAGGCACGGCTCGAGACTCCGCACTTCGAAGCGATGTTCGAATACATATACGCAAAGAACGAGCGGATCCGGCGAGAAAGCCGATTTGCAATTCGCCGGCGGCAGAGGAGGCAAAGTCTGCCTCCAGAATACCGTATCTACACCGTGACGGAAGACGACGATGAGGAGGAAGACGACGACGAGCCGACCCCGGCAAGACGGCGTTTGTCAGAGTAAAGAGAGAAAAAAAAAATATATATATAAAATCGTATCGTATCAAATAAATGGATACAAATAAAAATATATATGTATATTCCACCTTACCTTTTTCTATTCTTTTGGTTAAAAATTAATGATAATAATAGCCCGGATATCTCAGTCGGTAGAGCATGAAACTCCTAAATCCCAGGGTATGGGTCGAGGCCACACGTTAGGGCAATAACGGACTAATTACAATCGCTCCTCGTAGTTTTTTTGCGAGTGCATTCCATGCTGAATCAGCATCGACGACCCTCGAGCGTGTTAGGGGAGCGGGGTAAGAAATAAAACCAGAAAGAAATAGATACCGTAACCAGAGACAGAAGACACTGTGAACTGCAGGTGGCGAAACACCGAAGTTGGTCAATACAGTAACCATACCATCAATTCATACGAACATACAACCGACAATAGGTGTATGCAGCAATTAATATGAAACCTAGCAGAACCCAGAAGTGGTGCAGTAAACCAGAAAAAGGGGAAATTCTGTACCTAAGTGGGAACACTTCGATGACCCGGAAGCAAAACCACCGGTATAAAAGAGCCCCACCTCAGGTTCAAAGGGGTAGTAAAAAAGATCATTGCGAATCGGGCAGTCGGAGTCCAAGATAAGTGCGAATCAGACAAGAAGCGACCGCGGAACCGCGTTAGGTCCACTACCGGCGAAAACAGTAAACGCGAAGGACCTGTCCGAGTGATTAAAGTTAGAACCCGATAGAAATATAACTTATATATCATGGGATCTACAACCTCGACGGCATCCGACGACACAGCAAACGTGGTGAACAACGTTGAAATTGTAGACCACAAGGAGGACATAACCAAAGTCTACAATGTTTTGTGCCTCATTACTGGACTCTTGATCCTTATGTTGATTCTGAGCTTCCTCCGGATATACAAGCGATCTGTACAGAGACGTCGGGACCATGGACACGAGCTGGAGAAAATCATGGCTGTCGCCGCCAATTGGCCAGAAAGGAGCCAGCACTAATATATCAGCCCGTGCAAAGATAAAACTACATCATTATTATTATTATTTCAATTTTCGACAAAACAATAAACAATACCCATTCATAATAAACCAGCAATTAAATACAAGCAAAAGACCAAAGTTTTGATTTGTAATTGGAACCACCAGAAGAAACCTCAGCTAGAAGTGCTACCGTCAACCGTCGCGAGTGCCGTTTTCACTCTTCTCTTACTCGCAATTCGTAGCGCCGTAAAGCGAATAACTTTTTTTTTCTGTTTGTGAAATAAGACCAACATCGCGCAATTGCCCAAGAAATGACAATTAACATAATTTTTTTTATACAAATTAATCCAACACCTTATTAATAATGCTAAGAGAATTTGCACTAATATAAATATATTTATGCATATGTGTATAATTAATTTTCCAAACCCAGAATACCACAATGAGAGCTCTCGTCGATGGAAATAAAAAGGGGTAAGTGAGTTGTGTTCGACTTACTGTCAAGCAAACTTTTATATATATATATTTACACATATGCGTATATACCTAGATCTTTGTGCAATTTAAAATATAGTCTTCATACATTAGATTTAACGTCCTGTAAGATTCTTATTATTATTTTTATAAATTAGCCCAAAATATTATTCTTAAATATATATATTCATTCTTAATGTTTCTTTTTTTTATACGTTAATACAAATATTACATAGACTATATACAGAATATTTCTCAATTTAATTAATTTGGCACCCCAATTTACTCTTATATTTGTCAATTAAATGTGCACCTTTTTAAATAAAAATCTTTTTAATAAATTGTAATATGAAGCAGAACTCAATAATGTCTTGGTAAACGTTTATAAAAGGGGGAGCTGGCGCAAATGAAAAAACTCGGGTCAAGAACAATGACATAACTTTCGACTGACGACATTGACACTAGGGGATCGCATTGCAGTGGCCGGCGGCTATCCATTGGCATACGGGACGTATGAAGGGGCAGGTGCCGATCGAAATTCGGTCAAGCGCTCGAACTAGCTACTTGAGAAGCTTGTGGGCAGCGACGACAAATGACAAAACGAACTGAACGATCTCTATATTTTTCCTAAGGCACGATAAATTTATTCTCGTTATGTAGGGGAGGGAGTGGTTTCCAAAGAACCCACCCCATCTGGCGAGCTTAGCCGGCACCCAGCGTGCCTACTCAGGACGCAACTCCCTCGGCCCAAGTCCTGTGGACTGGGCACTAATACACCGACGTAACATATGCTTGTTAATTGTGTTTTTTTATTATGTTTCAGAGTTTCGTCCCTCGCCGCAGTCAAGTCAGAGGGAATCGGACAGGAGTCAAAACGCTATTTTGGCAGTTAAGTGTGGTCATTGATTTAATTTTATTTATTGTGTATTTATTTTAATTTTATTATTTCCACAGTCTCATCCCTCGCCGCAGTCACACCAGTAGGGATTTGTCAAGGAGCCGGGAAACATTTGAGACAGGTAAGTGTTGTGTTTTATTTGATTTTAAATGTTTTTATAATTTGTATTTATTTATACGCAGTCTCAACCCTCATCATAGCTTCGTCAGCTGGATCTGGACAGGGAGCACGAGACGCATCTGTGGCAGATATGTGTAGATTTAATTTTTTTATTTGTGCATATGCTTGTTAATTGTGTTTTTTTATTATGTTTCAGAGTTTCGTCCCTCGCCGCAGTCAAGTCAGAGGGAATCGGACAGGAGTCAAAACGCTATTTTGGCAGTTAGTGTGGTCATTGATTTAATTTATTTATTGTGTATTTATTTTAATTTTATTATTTCCACAGTCTCATCCCTCGCCGCAGTCACACCAGTAGGATTTGTCAAGGAGCCAGGAAACATTGAGACAGGTAAGTGTTGTGTTTTATTTGATTTTAAATGTTTTATAATTTGTATTTATTTATACGCAGTCTCAACCCTCATCATAGCTTCGTCAGCTGGATCTGGACAGGAGCACGAGACGCATCTGTGGCAGATATGTGTAGATTTAATTTTTTTATTTGTGCATATGCTTGTTAATTGTGTTTTTTTATTATGTTTCAGAGTTTCGTCCCTCGCCGCAGTCAAGTCAGAGGGAATCGGACAGGAGTCAAAACGCTATTTTGGCAGTTAAGTGTGGTCATTGATTTAATTTTATTTATTGTGTATTTATTTTAATTTTATTATTTCCACAGTCTCATCCCTCGCCGCAGTCACACCAGTAGGGATTTGTCAAGGAGCCGGGAAACATTTGAGACAGGTAAGTGTTGTGTTTATTTGATTTTAAATGTTTTTATAATTTGTATTATTTATACGCAGTCTCAACCCTCATCATAGCTTCGTCAGCTGGATCTGGACAGGAGCACGAGACGGATCTGTGGCAGATATGTGTAGATTTTAATTTTTTTATTTGTGCATATGCTTGTTAATTGTGTTTTTTTTATTATGTTTCAGAGTTTCGTCCCTCGCCGCAGTCAAGTCAGAGGGAATCGGACAGGAGTCAAAACGCTATTTGGCAGTTAAGTGTGGTCATTGATTTAATTTTATTTATTGTGTATTTATTTTAATTTATTATTTCCACAGTCTCATCCCTCGCCGCTGTCACACCAGTAGGAATTTGTCAAGGAGCCAGGAAACATTTGAGACAGGTAAGTGTTGTGTTTTATTTGATTTAAATGTTTTTATAATTTGTATTTATTTATACGCAGTCTCAACCCTCATCATAGCTTCGTCAGCTGGATCTGGACAGGAGCACGAGACGCATCTGTGGCAGATATGTGTAGATGTTAATTTTTTTATTTGTGCATATGCTTGTTAATTGTGTTTTTTTTATTATGTTTCAGAGTTTCGTCCCTCGCCGCAGTCAAGTCAGAGGGAATCGGACAGGAGTCAAAACGCTATTTTGGCAGTTAAGTGTGGTCATTGATTTAATTTTATTTATTGCGTATTTATTTTAATTTTATTATTTCCACAGTCTCATCCCTCGCCGCAGTCACACCAGTAGGGTTTGTCAAGGAGCCGGGAAACATTTGAGACAGGTAAGTGTTGTGTTTATTTTGATTTTAAATGTTTTTATAATTTGTATTTATTTATACGCAGTCTCAACCCTCATCATAGCTTCGTCAGCTGGATCTGGACAGGAGCACGAGACGGATCTGTGGCAGATATGTGTAGATTTTAATTTTTTCATTTGTGCATATGTTTGTTAATTGAGTTTTTTTTTATGTTTCAGAGTTTCGTCCCTCGCCGCAGTCAGTCAGAGGGAATCGGACAGGAGTCGAAACGCTATTTTGGCAGTTAAGTGTGGTCATTGATATAATTTTATTTATTGTGTATTTATTTGAATTTTATTATTTCCACAGTCTCATCCCTCGCCGCAGACATACCACTAGGGATTTGTCAAGGAGTCAGGAAACATTTGAGACAGGTAAGTGTTGTGTTTTACTTGATTTAAATGTTTTTATAATTTGTATTTATTTATACGCAGTCTCAACCCTCATCATAGCTTCGTCAGCTGGATCTGGACAGGAGCACGAGACGGATCTGTGGCAAATTTGTGTAGATTTTAATTTTTTATTTGTGCATATGCTTGTTAATTGTGCTTTTTTTTATTATGTTTCAGAGTTTCGTCCCTCGCCGCAGTCAAGTCAGAGGGAATCGGACAGGAGTCAAAACGCTATTTTGGCAGTTAAGTGTGGTCATTGATTTAATTTTACTTATTGTGTATTTATTTTAATTATATTATTTCCACAGTCTCATCCCTCGCCGCAGTCACACCAGTAGGGATTTGTCGAAGGAGCCAGGAAACATTTGAGACAGGTAAGTGTTGTGTTTTATTTGATTTTAAATGTTTTTATAATTTGTATTTATTTATACGCAGTCTCAACCCTCATCATAGCTTCGTCAGCTGGATCTGGACAGGAGCACGAGACGCATCTGTGGCAGATATGTGTAGATTTTAATTTTTTATTTGTGCATATGCTTGTTAATTGTGTTTTTTTTATTATGTTTCAGAGTTTCGTCCCTCGCCGCAGTCAAGTCAGAGGGAATCGGACAGGAGTCAAAACGCTATTTGGCAGTTAAGTGTGGTCATTGATTTAATTTTGTTTTTTGCGTATTTATTTTAATTTTATTATTTCCACAGTCTCATCCCTCGCCGCAGTCACACCAGTTGGGATTTTTCGAGGAGCCAGGAAACATTTGAGACAGGTAAGTGTTGTTTTTTATTTGATTTTAAATGTTTTTATAATTTGTATTTATTTATACGAAGTCTCAACCCTCATCATAGCTTCATCAGCTGGATCTGGACAGGAGCACGGGACGGATCTGTGGCAGATATGTGTAGACTTTAATTTTTTTATTTGTGCATATGTTTGTTAATTGTGTTTTTTTATTATGTTTCAGAGTTTCGTCCCTCGCCGCAGTCAAGTCAGAGGGAATCGGACAGGAGTCAAAACGCTAATTTGGCAGGTAAGTGTGGTCATTGATTTAATTTTGTTTTTTGCGTATTTATTTTATTTTTTTATTTAATTTTTTTATTTGTGCATATGCTTGTTAATTGTGTTTTTTTTATTATGTTTCAGAGTTTTTGTCCCTCGCCGCAGTCAAGTCAGAGGGAATCGGACAGGAGTCAAAACGCTATTTTGGCAGTTAAGTGTGGTCATTGATTTAATTTTATTTATTGTGTATTTATTTTAATTTTATTAATTCCACAGTCTCATCCCACGCCGCAGTCACACCAGTAGGGATTTGTCAAGGAGCCAGGAAACATTTGAGACAGGTAAGTGTTGTGTTTATTTTGATTTTAAATGTTTTTATAGTTTGTATTTATTTATACGCAGTCTCAACCCTCATCATAGCTTCGTCAGCTGGATCTGGACAGGAGCACGAGACGCATCTGTGGCAGATATGTGTAGATTTTAATTTTTTATTTGTGCATATGTTTTTTAACTGTGTTTTTTTTATTATGTTCAGAGTTTCGTCCCTCGCCGCAGTCAAGTCAGAGGGAATCGGACAGGAGTCAAAACGCTAATTTGGCAGTTAAGTGTGGTCATTGATTTAATTTTATTTATTGTGTATTTATTTGAATTTTATTATTTCCACAGTCTCATCCCTCGCCGCAGTCACACCACTAGGGATTTGTCGAAGGAGCCAGGAAACATTTGAGACAGGTAAGTGTTGTGTTTTATTTGATTTTAAATGTTTTTATAATTTGTATTTATTTATACGCAGTCTCAACCCTCATCATAGCTTCGTCAGCTGGATCTGGACAGGAGCTACGAGACGCATCTGTGGCAGATATGTGTAGATTTTAATTTTTTTATTTGTGCATATGCTTGTTAATTGTGTTTTTTTTATTATGTTTCAGAGTTTCGTCCCTCGCCGCAGTCAAGTCAGATGGAATCGGACAGGAGTCAAAACGCTATTTTGGCAGTTAAGTGTGGTCATTGATTTAATTTTGTTTTTGCGTATTTATTTTAATTTTATTATTTCCACAGTCTCATCCCTCGCAGCAGTCACACCAGAAGGCATTTGTCAAGGAGCCAGGAAACATTTGAGACAGGTAAGTGCTGTGTTTTATTTGATTTTAAATGTTTTTATAATTTGTATTTATTTATACGCAGTCTCAACCCTCATCATAGCTTCGTCAGCTGGATCTGGACAGGGAGCTAGAGACGCATCTGTGGCAGATATGTGTAGATTTTAATTTTTTATTTGTGCATATGCTTGTTAATTGTGTTTTTTTATTATGTTTCAGAGTTTCGTCCCTCACTGCAGTCAAGTCAGAGGGAATCGGACAGGAGTCAAAACGCTAATTTAATTTTGTTTTTTTGCGTATTTATTTTAATTTTATTATTTCCACAGTCTCATCCCTCGCCGCAGTCACACCAGTAGGGATTTGTCAAGGAGCCAGGAAACATTTGAGACAGGTAAGTGTTGTGTTTTATTGATTTTAAATGTTTTTATAATTTGTATTTATTTATACGCAGTCTCAACCCTCATCATAGCTTCGTCAGCTGGATCTGGACAGGAGCACGAGACGCATCTGTGGCAGATATGTGTAGATTTTAATTTTTTTATTTGTGCATATACTTGTTAATTGTGTTTTTTTATTATGTTTCAGAGGTTCGTCCCTCGCCGCAGTCAAGTCAGAGGGAATCGGACAGGAGTCAAAACGCTAATTTGGCAGGTAAGTGTGGTCATTGATTTAATTTTGTTTTTTGCGTATTTATTTTAATTTTTTATTTTAATTTTTTATTTGTGCATATGCTTGTTAATTGTATTTTTTTTATTATGTTTCAGAGGTTCGTGTTTCGCCGCAGTACAAGTCAGGGGAATCGGACAGGAGTCAAAACGCTAATTTGGCAGTTAAGTGTGGTCATTGATTTAATTTTATTTATTGTGTATTTATTTTAATTTTATTAATTCCACAGTCTCATCCCACGCCGCAGTCACACCAGTAGGGATTTGTCAAGGAGCCAGGAAACATTTGAGACAGGTAAGTGTTGTGTTTATTTTGATTTTAAATGTTTTTATAGTTTGTATTTATTTATACGCAGTCCTCAACCCTCATCATAGCTTCGTCAGCTGGATCTGGACAGGGAGCTAGAGACGCATCTGTGGCAGATATGTGTAGATTTTAATTTTTTATTTGTGCATATGCTTGTTAATTGTGTTTTTTTTATTATGTTTCAGAGTTTTGTCCCTCGCCGCAGTCAAGTCAGAGGGAATCGGACAGGAGTCAAAACGCTATTTTGGCAGTTAAGTGTGGTCATTGATTTAATTTTATTTATTGTGTATTTATTTTAATTTTATTAGTTCCACAGTCTCATCCCACGCCGCAGTCACACCAGTAGGGATTTGTCAAGGAGCCAGGAAACATTTGAGACAGGTAAGTGTTGTGTTTATTTTGATTTTAAATGTTTTTATAGTTTGTATATATTTATACGCAGTCTCAACCCTCATCATAGCTTCGTCAGCTGGATCTGGACAGGAGCACGAGTCGCATCTGTGGCAGATATGTGTAGATTTTAATTTTTTATTTGTGCATATATTTGTTAATTGTGTTTTTTTTATTATATTTCAGAGTTTCGTCCCTCGCCGCAGTCAAGTCAGAGGGAATCGGACAGGAGTCAAAACGCTAATTTGGCAGGTATGTGTGGTCATTGATTTAATTTAATTTATTGTGTATTTATTTTAATTCTATTATTTCCACAGTCTCATCCCTCGCCGCAGTCACACCAGAAGGCATTTGTCAAGGAGCCAGGAAACATTTGAGACAGGTAAGTGTTGTGTTTTATATGATTTTAAATGTTTTTATAATTTGTATTTATTTATACGCAGTCTCAACCCTCATCATAGCTTCGTCAGCTGGATCTGGACAGGAGCACGAGACGCATCTGTGGCAGATATGTGTAGATTTTAATTTTTTTATTTTTGCATATGTTTGTTAATTGCGTTTTTTTTATTATATTTCAGAGTTTCGTCCCTCGCCGCAGTCAAGTCAGAGGGAATCGGACAGGAGTCAAAACGCTAATTTGGCAGGTAAGTGTGGTCATTGATTTAATTTTGTTTTTTGCGTATTTATTTTAATTTTTTATTTTAATTTTTTTATTTGTGCATATGCTTGTTAATTGTATTTTTTTATTATGTTTCAGAGGTTCGTGTTTCGCCGCAGTCAAGTCAGGGGGAATCGGACAGGAGTCAAAACGCTAATTTGGCAGTTAAGTGTGGTCATTGATTTAATTTTATTTATTGCGTATTTATTTTAATTTTATTATTTCCACAGTCTCATCCCTCGCCGCAGTCACACCAGTAGGGATTTGTCAAGGAGCCAGGAAACATTTGAGACAGGTAAGTGTTGTGTTT